>NC_086342.1:26870106-27115106 GCF_032445375.1 Bacillus rossius redtenbacheri
ATTAAATATAATTATGAATGAATGGATGAATGGAATTATGTAATGGATTTATATTGTAATTGCTAATGTGCTTCCCAATAATTCAAAATTTAAGTCAGAATGTTAGTTTAACATTTTTCTACATTCACCGCGAAACTTGTACTATCGTAAAATTATTTCGTTGAAATAATAGGGAATAACAGCTAATTTTCCTTAAATTTTTCTGACATCCTGTTACACTCAATTATTTCAGAGTGGTTGGCATTTCAAAGAAGTGGTTGTAGTACCTTGTTCAATTAAATATTCTGCAGATACTTAGCGTTATACCTTGATAAGCCAGTGGGTCAGCTCCAACTTAAAAGGTGTATACCAGCATTTTACTTCAAGTTGTTTATATGTTTTCATTAAGAACCTGCAGAAAAAGTTTGCAAGTAGAATCCCGACTCATCTTTTATATTAAAAAGAACCTCAATGTTTAACATTATGTTCTTTAAAAACCCATAAATTGTTAAATATTATATTATAAATTTAAAATTCATGTGTGTGTTGTTATAACTTAAAGTTTTTTAAGTTCTTCGTACATACTCTGTTAAAAGATTTTTTTTTTGTCTCATTAATTAGGTATGTGACATGGGCGTCACAAGGATATATTTTTTGGGGGGGACTTCATTTGATTTAGTTGTTGAGGAATATCCATCATCTGGAAAAAAAACGGGGGGTCTGGGGGTCCTCCCCCGGGAAAATTTGGGGCTTGAAGGTGCAAACAGGTAGTTTTTAGGCATTTTTTCTTTCCTAAATATTCTAATTATAGTTGGTTGCAATGGAAGGCCGTGCACTTGATCGGATCGGATCGACTCATCTCGGCTTTCTGCTATCGGCACGCTTCGGTATTGGACCTGATTTTGATTTTACACGAAGATCGAATTAAAAAGTGCTCACATTACCACGATTGGACTAAATGCACCATGCGCAACATATGGGTTATATCACAGAAATCATATTTTTAATATAACTACGAAACTAAATATATTATTGGAGGGGACGAAATTGAAGACTTTTATTATTGTGGGGGACGTGTTGTCCCCCCCCCCCCCCACCCCTGTCTCCCCCGGTTGCGACGCCCATGTGTGACATCTGTCACTGTTGCTTATAAATGAAAAATTTTCAGTGGACAAGTAACAAAAGCTATATTAGTAGTAGTATCTTTAGTGTTGGTAAACCAGAAACAGTCAATTGTGAGAGTTTTAGAAGAAAGTTCGCAGTGTAGCAAATTCATATTTTTAATGATGGTGATAAAAATGCGAAGGGAACTGGTGGTTGTAGAAGCAATAATTACAGAGGTGCAGTAGCACAGTAAAACCATGCTTATAATGACCACCTCTCTATTACAACCCCTTTTTCGAAGAACCGTGAAAAAGGTTTTGTTAAAAAAATTTAAAATTGGAGGGAAATCTGCCAAACATTTTTTTCGGTGCATTGTGTTGCGTTTCTCTTGACGAGCACTGTACTACACGCAATGCAGTTGACACCCTCTCATCCTTGCTGATCCTTTACTTCCTCCTACTAAAGATAACGTCAGTGGCGCCGGCATGTCTGTGTGTCGGGCGCCGTCAGCTGTTATCCCTTGTTTTTAGACACACCGGGGCCCGTGTTTACGGCTTGTAGACGCCTTGGCTGATCCTGTGGTGCAGGCCCTATCTGGAGAGAGTTTTGCGATAATGATCAGGGAAAAAAAATGTAAACCTAAGATAAAAAAATTAAAAATTACATTTTATTTTTAAAATGTAAAAAAAAAATGTACAATTTAAAACATTTGTAATAAAAATTATTCAGGAATTGACCATTGCTTGGAACAACTTTATTAAAAAAAACTGAACGCCCCCCACCACCACCTGTTCGCGACCATTGTCTGGAATTACTTGGCTTCTGGGTTGTATGTAGCCTCAAAGGCAAGGATATCACCGATGTTTCGGTCGACGTTGCAGTCGCCATCATCAGGGTAGCAGTAACATAAAAGTTCTCCAGCCTTTTAATACTCTCGCCTGAGAGGGGAGTGTTTCCTGATTGACTGCAGCTATGGGCCAGTCACAGCCTTTTTTCTCTTCAGGTTGGCCATTGGTTTGGCCAATCGGAGCTGGCCAGTGAGTGGCCTCTTCTGGTTGGCTGAGCTGTTTTGCCAATCGGAGGCAATCTTTCTGTTCTTGGATGCAGAGCTAGGTTTTGAGGATTCCTGAAGAGTGGGTTCCCATATTCTGCTTAATTTGTATCCATCCTCTCTATTTATGTTCAATGGGTGTTTTAATATTTCTACTGATTTTCTAATGTATCAAACATGGATGGAGAGGATAGTTACAAATTAAGCAAAATATGGGAACCACTCTTCAGTGCAGGGTTGAGAACCATGAGGGGTGGGCAGAGATGAAGGGGAAGTATGGGAAGGGAATACAGTATAAACCCACGTACCACCAGCCCCGGGTAAGACCCTCACCCTTATTTTTAGAATGCCGTGGTGGGAAGAAATGTTTTTATTGCAAATCTGCATGGAAAAAAAATAATTTAGTCGTGATTTATTTTCCTTTCAAACAGTAAACAATCGTAAAGAATTACCAAAAAATACTATGCTACTTATTACAGCCTAGGCATTTGTGTTGAAAGTGTACAGAAGGCAGGCAACTGCAATGTGGCAACATCGCGCGAGTAGAACGTGGCATCGGCGCGCGCGAACGATAACACGCCGTGTGTGCGCGTGACCTTGCCTAGTTCCCAGCTGTTTACAGTTACAATCTTCCGCGTCCATTATCGTGCGCTGGGCAATGACCTCGTTCAAACAAATAAACGATAAAGCACGTGAGTCCTAGTCACGCATAATAAAAACTATTTTTATTACATGCATAATAAAAAACCTTGTGCCTAAATGTGGCATATTCTGCATAAAAATATAAATTAGGTTAACACAAATACTGCATTTATTTAGGCTTAAATAAAAGTGACGTACAAAATCACACAGACAATAAAATTAACAAAAGAATAACATGAAGTCACAGCCATCGGCCAAGAACGGACTTAAACTTCTTCACAGCTGTTGTGCACAGTGCTGCCAGTATCGGAGTACTCATCATCGGAGCTCAAGCAATCGTCTTCCGTGCCGTAAGAGCGCATTTGAAATGCAGCACTTTTTAAAAATCTTTACGACTAATGTTTCTGGGATCGCAGCCCAGCCATTGAGAATCCACTGACACACAAGATACAAGCTTGGTTGCCTTATTCTCCCGGTCGGTGTCATTTCATGGTTTTCGCTCGCCATCCACTCAGAGTATTGCCGCTTCAGATGCGTTTTAAACGGCCTATTGATACAGACGTCAAGGGGCTGCAAAACTGAAGTTAATCCTCGAGGTATTACGACCTGATCTGTTCGCCCATCTTTCAGACGATTCTTCGTTTCTTCGGTTAAATGACAGCGAAAGCTGTCCAACACCAGCATGCTTCGTAATTTCAACAAAACACCGGGTCGTCGTTCCCACACACATTTAATCCAGTCCACAACCATTGCATGGTCCATCCATCCCTTCTCTTGAGCCCTCACAATAATACCATTAGGGAATTTTTCATTTTTCGGGAGCGATTTACTTTTAAAAATCACATACGGCGGTAGTTTTTTTCCGTCGGAAAGGACTGTCAACATTACAGTGCACCACATTTTTTCACAGCCTCCAGTTAAGATGCGCACTGTTTTTACACCTTTTGTTTGAACTGTCGTATCTGCAGGCATTTCGAAGTACACAGGTGTTTGGTCGGCGTTTCCAATTTGTGAAAACAAATAATTGTGTTGCTTCCGCAGCTTTAACACATGCCTCTGAAATGCTATTAATTTCTCATCGTAGCTTGTCGGTAAACGCTGGCAGATTGTAGTACGCTGCCTCATGGACAAAGCCTTTCTTACCATGAACCTGTGCATCCAGTTCCTACTTGCTTTAAAGCCTTCACCCATGCCAAGTTCACGAGCAATTTGCAGCGCCTTTAGCGAACACATTTCCGTGCTTACAACGTACCCGAATGGTCGTCTGTCCTGTATGTAGTCGTAGAGTTTTTCCTCTATCTCCGGAAACTTTACTATCACACCACGGAACGCACGTCTATCGCCACTGGCCGAAAGCAGTTTGTCTTTACTTTTCCTCCAATCCCTCACACATGATTCGTCGACATCATATTTTCGCCTAGCAGCACGGTTACCGATTTCTTCCGCTTCACTGATTATTTTTAATTTTTCCACAACTGTGAAAGAACGCAACTTTTTACAATTCATTACAATACTTGCAGCCAACACACGTGTAAAACCACTGGGTACTTTGCAAATGAGGGTAGGACAGTGCGTGGGAGCGCGTGTTTGTAACCAGCGAAGCTGCAGTGTGACAACGCTGTGAGGAATGTGACATTGACTGTCTGCCGCTTCCTTCCCATTCTTTTCCCCTACCCCTCTAGCCTATCGCAGCAACCTCCAGTCACGCCGGCGTTATTTCGTCACTGTGCAAAAATGGCCCAAGACCCATGTAACACCCGCACCCTACTTTTTCGAACCTGATTTTTTTAAAAAAGGTGCGGGTGGTACGTGGGTTTATACGGTATGTATCAGTTGGGTGTGGCTAAGTAGTTTGACAAATCTTCTTGAGCACAGCACTTTTCTCTGAGTGTATACCAGTTCAAAATATGTTGACAGTTGTTGACCAAGTAATGCTTGAGTGATGGAGTTGTGCAGAAAGAGTAGAAAAAACCAACATTGTTTTAAGAAGAGTTTACGTGTAACCAAACTGTGCTGAGTAGGCTAATATAAAAATCAGGCTAATCCAAATGAGTTTAGGAAAAAATTAATTTCAAAAAATTTATCCTTTAGTATTTAAAAAAAATATATTTTTGATGTCTTGATTTAGTCATCAACATGTGTTACGTGATAACTGAACTATTTTTAATATATATATATTTACTACACGCTGTTGCATTATGGCAATCATTAGGCTAATCTGAAAATGTGGTTATCCCAAAAGTTCTCGGCCCCCAATTAGTTTGGATTAGTGGGAATCCGCTGTATTTGGCACTGCTGGTCTGTTCCGAGCAACACATTTATATTGAAATATTGAAACCAGTTCGCAAGTTTGACCCTAATATACAAAGAATAATTCTTTACTAGAGGTGGGACGATACCACACTTTCGATACTCGATTCTGTATTGTTTTTTCAGTTCGATACTTTCGATACTTTGATACTTTCGATACTCCAGGGAAAAATATTTTCCCATTAAGTAACAATTATTACAAATAACATAAATTAACTTTAAACTATATAAATTAAATCTATCACACCAGCACAATGTCAGATTAAACTTAAATACATAATGTGTAAATAATTGCATTATATTAATGAAAAATAATAAAACCACCAGAAATGTAAAATACAGTCCATAATCAAGTAAAGCTGACATGAGAAACTGGCCCTACAAAATGTTTTAAGTCGTTTCTTGGAAGGGGGTAAAAGTCACCAAGCCTAAATTAGAAATTAAAAAAATTAGGCTATTGTAAAAAGAAAATCAGAAATTTTTGCATGTTTGTTTCATTTTACAAACAACTTTATGCAACAGAACAATTATCAATGAAATTTTAACTTGAGAAACGTAAAATACAAAACAATCCGATCGTAAGAAAACAATAACAAACGGGTATATTCAGTTCAAAGATTAATGAATGCACAAAATATGAGATCCGTGACTTGGTAAAGCGTATGCACAATTTTCATAATCATTGCTAGTTTGCGCCACTAGTCTCGCTTGGTGCTGGCCATAGATGCTACTAGCGAAGTGCACTGTCTTCCTGATACTATCCATATCTATGGTGCGATAAAGTTATTTTCTTACATTTGCAAAGGTAAACAATGAATGTTTTTCAAAATAAAAGCATTAATTAGTAAAAACGTATGAAATGGGAAATTAATGATTTTACATGTGTATGTTCCGGGAAAGTAAACCATTGTAAATATAGTACTTTCGGCGGGACCAAAATTAATCGGCGTATGACACGGGAACGTATCATCGAGGTTCTACTGTAGTTGTATTTTGTACGATGGCGACTCAAAACTTAATTCAATACAAATGAACAAGCATTCCGGTATAGAAGAAATGTATCGAACTTACAGTTTCGATACTCGATACCTTGCGATACCGTCAAGTATCGAAGGTATCGAGGTATCACAGTATCGAAAATCCCATCGTTATTCTTTACACATTAAAAACAATCACTAGCAACAAAATTCCAGCTGTTCTGCTGTGAATACACAACTCTAAACTGAATTGTGATAATTTCCACAGTGAAAAATGACATAAATGTTCAGTTGGGTTAGATCAATTGGAAATTGGCAGGGCACATAACCGTGAAGTAAATGAAGAAACCCCCAACGGATATTTTCACACACTCTTTACTTTGAAATTTTAAAAATTTGCATCAAGCAGTAAACAACAAAAGTGGAATGAAATCCAATGAAATGGTTTAAAAAAGAATTTGGTTAAAATTTTTAGTAGGAAATAATTTACAATTCAAATCCGGGAAATCTGGCTTCATTTGGATTCTCCAAGTCGACCAGGAAGTAAATGACTCCAGCAATACCTGCAAAAGATTATTTTTATTGTAAAACATTAACAAAATATTTGAGAATAATTAACAAACACATGTCAGGTTTTATTTCATAAAAAATTAATATATAAAGTTTAAAAATGTATTTTTTTTTTTATTTGAAGTGTTTACGATCCAATAGGTCGGGTTATAGTGGAAAATGTGCCGGGGAATGGGTTAAAGTCCCAAAATCTTTAATACTCCTGTAATCCGCCTTGGAGGCTGATTTTAGGAAAACTGTATGTAATAACAAAACGTAATGTCTTCACGGCTATGGCTTAGCGAACATAGAGAAATGACACTCACAGTTTGTATGTCTGACCACATGACTAGTGTTTTTTTAAATTCAATTACAATTATTGTGATTTGTTACTGAAAACACATCTTTATCAGAATACAATTATTCTGAGACTAAAAAGAATAAAATTAACTTATAGTTTAAAAAAACTGAAAAACTCCGCTTTTATCATTGAATGAACTAAAAATTAAAAAATAAATAAATAAATAAAATTTAAAAAAATAACCAAAAAATTTTAATTTAAGATTTTTGACTAACAGCCAAATAATACACCACAACTCTGTATTACTAAAAGCAGGCACACTCTTTTCTTTCATTTTCATAATGACTATATCCTAAAATTAGTGATATTATTATTGATTAAGACAAAAGATATCAAGCACCCCACGCTTTAGTAAAACAGAGTTGTGGTGCATTATTTGGCTGCTGGACAAAAATATATTTAAATTAATAATAAATAATATTTAAGCACAATTAAATATATAATAGAAGAAACATAAGTATGAATTAATTATGAAACGTTATGAAAACCTCAGCAACATGAAACATTCTCAGTCAAATGTGTTATTGGTAGCAGGGGGCAGAAGTTATGCTATGTTATAATTAGAGACCCCAGAAAATGGTAAATAAAACTGGCTCATTTCGGTGTAAAAAAATGACAAAAGCGGTGCAAAAAATCGGTGTAAAAATAAGCAATCGGTAGAGACCCCAAAAAATTGCGAAAAAATTATGCCATTAGCGGTGTAAAAATAACCTCATAGTTAGAGGCACTGGAAAATAGCGTTTATAATGGCTGTTCGTAGCATTTATATTTTGCCATATAGCATTTATATCGCTTTAATTTTAATTCTTCTCCCAGTTTAAGCGGATGTTGCAAGCTTTGCACATAAGTATGTTAGTGTCACTAACATAGAAATGGTGCGACTTGTATTCTCTGCACGTGAATGCACGGTAACACATTTTGTTTGTCTCATAATGGTAAAAAATTTTTTTTTTTTTTTTAAGTATAGTTCTAACTGCATTGCACGCGAACACGATACAGAAAACCGACTTAAATAACATTAATTTTATTGTGAATAGCAGCGCAATATTTTAGTTTCACAGATTACCGTTTGTTTTCGGGTTAGGAAATTAGGAAAACGCTAGGTACGTTCAACAAATGAGCGACAAAAGCATAGAGCTACATTGCTGCCATCTTTTTTTCCCCGTTAAAGTGCTAACGATTTTGACTGAAGTAGATTTTCGTAAAAATATTTTTGTAGTTGCCAAATATAAGCTTCGTGTGTTGTAAACTTAAATAATGCATTTTTATATTTTAGTTGTTATTTAACAGTAAATAATTTGATTGCTTGTGTTAATATCACTCACGCACACGTTGGCAAAGGCAAACATGGCCGCTTCAATGTTTTCACTTTCTTTCCCATGAAAATATTCATGCACGTAAATAAAGGTCTTTTTTTAATCGTTTACATTTGTTTGGGTCTTACCTTACGTTTGCCGTTAACCAAGTTTCCGCGCAAGCCTATGCGTATTTAAATTGAGTTTCTTGTTATTTACAAGATTCATAGATCGTGTTGATTGTTTACATGGCTCGCCATCGTCACCGTTTATTAGGTTATCTTCAAACACAGTAAGAAGATGCATTGTATGAGGTTAGGCCGTTAATAATAAGAAATTGTTTGTTTAAAAATATTAGGTAAAACTAAAATTTACTGGAAATTTTAATATTACTTGAAATTTTAATAATTACTTCTAGAAACGGGATTGTAGCGTTTATTCGTCGGTAAACCATTTTGTCGCTTTTATTCGCGCCTATATCGTTTTCACGATTTTCCAGTGCCTATACTCATAGTGGATAGGCACTACTAAGTAGCAGATTCTGCCTTACATCGGCCCACTTTGTCTGTCCTTTCATCACACAAGAATACAATCTGTTTGTCTTCTACAGCGTGCCTTACTGCTTCCTTATTTGCCTGGCCAATTTTTGGGACATAAGATTCTCCAAGAGTGTTGGCTGATGGCAAATCCCCTGCACCTAAAATGTATACATAACTTACATAATACTTATAAATAGGTAGCATTTATAAGGTTATCGCTGAAAATATTAATGGGCTAATTTACTCAAAACAATTCTAAGCCAAAACTAACCTAACCTTTTCAAGATTACTGATGGATTACAGAGTCAAACCATCAATCAGTCAAAAATATCTTGTGGTGTGCTCACCATTTCACAATGCAATCCATCCTATTTATGTGTTTGTTAATCTGAGGTACTTGCATATTTATTTGAAGTAAAGGTAAGTTGGGCCTAAAGGTAAGTTAATCGATAATATTGTAGGCCTACATATGCTTATGAACTTTTATTAGAGGGGGAAAACATTTCTAAATAAATAAAGCTAACCTTCAACATGGGTGTTAAACCATTCCCTCATAGTTGGATTATCAGCTTTTTCCAAAGGAATGTTAACTTACAGCATCATATTAACAAAATCAGAAACAAATTCTTGTTTTCTGCACTTTCAAGCTTGTTTGCTTTATTCACGCTGTCGCCTATTGAGATTTGTTTAGACACGGTAGAATTTGCTTGACAAAATAATTGTCTTTTCTGTTTTGTTTTGTGTGTGTTATTTGCCACATGCTTTTTGCACGTGTCTTTGAGTGTCCAATCAACCCGCACGTTGCAGAACTTGCACATCATAATTTTGTCCCACTGATCAAAAATATAAAATCCATATTTCATCTCTCTTTCGCGATCAAATACTGCCGAAGTTTTCGGCATTTTAGCCATAAATTCAATTGTATCACAAAACTTACAAAATGTGGACGGTATTTGTAAACACTCATAGATATGTGCACGCAAAAATGACTGCCATCTTAGCTCCATGCGATTAAATTAGGTTAGAAAAATCTACACCAGTGCGCATTGCGGCAGAAACGACCATTATTCAAAACACGAAAACTGTGGACAGTCAATTTTGTTATGTTGGTAGTGCGCTTATATTGATTGTTGACATTTGTTACATTTTGTTTTCATTTGCGATGGCAATATTTACTGCTTGTAAACAGAGTAATAAAAATACGTGGATTTCAGTAACGTGTCAAAACGAAGATAATATCACGGCACTAGTCTTTCAGTCTATGTTTATTTCACGCCTATGTTTATGATGGTGTAAATAAATAGAACTTGCAACATAAGGACATTATTTTGTGCGAAAAAGCGTGAATTTCGCGACTATGTCGAAATCAAAGGAAAGTTGCAAAATTCGTTTAAAGTATCAAATTTTTGCATTATTTCGTGAATTTCGCGCTTCACAATTTTTGGGGTCTATAGTTATAATGTTTGTGGAAGAACAACAACAAATGCAAGGGTGGTATCAAATTAAAACTTAAGAAATAGCCCTTTTGGTGATGGAAAAAAAAAAATTTTCAACATTGCACATGAGGATCCAGGCCTTGAGCTGCATACAGGAAGTAACTGCAGAACTAGGAAGAAAATAAACCAGCATGTACCTTCAAACAAGGACAGCGGCCTGTCCGGTTTCTGCCTCTGGTTCCTGCCGTACGAGAAGCACCAGTCGGCGAAATTACACGCCCGATGCAAGTGCTTCAGATCCTGCACGGAGGAACGGTAACATCACACCACACGACGGCACAAGATAAAAGTTCACGCGCTTTTTTACTTACGGCTAGAGCCAAGATTACACAGTGTTGTATAAAAAAAAATTCCTTCATTATAAAGGGTGGTTTCCATCATTATCGTAATTTAAAATTAAAAAACACGTAATGCTAACACATTTTCAAAATTTGATGCTTACTTATTCCAGTCTTATTTTTTCAAAACTATATAGGTATATGAATCAAAAAATCTGTGTGATGAAAACCCACACATTTATTATACTTGTACATTTTCTTATTACGTTACTCTGTAGGTAGACATGTCTTTATGGTTTCAACTGTACAATGTTTATATATAGATAGACAAAAAATTTTTGTACATAGTACATGATAATTTAGGTTTTTTAATAAAGCCTAAAATAAAGCTTAATGAAATAAATTTTATATTTCAATACCCTCTTTTATCGCATAATCGTCGCACTTGCATAATCACCGCACCCATATTTTAGGCCGTCAAGATTGGGATAAAAAAACTTATCGCGTAAATGTCGTATGATGTTTTTGGTCCCGGTATTAAATGCAGAGCGCTTTGTACAGGTATCTTTTCCGTATAAAACAATGTATTTTATTATAGTAGAAATCTAATATTTATTCGAACAGAACCACTTGCTTATTTAATTAACGGAAATACAAAGTTTTCTGACGTGTAAATTTTCTTATAAAGACGTTTTTAAACGTTATTTCCTTTATCTGATCGTCTGTGTCGCCGCTGTGTACCGGTGTAGGTATCTTTTCCGTATAAAACAATGTTTTTTGAAGTACAAAGCTAATATTTATTCGGAAATTACCACTTACTTATTCAATTAACGGAAATACGAAGTCGTCTGACGTGTAAATTTTCTTCTAAAGAAGTTTTTAAACATTATAACCTGTGTCTAATATGCTGCATTAAACCAATCCAAATTTTCTGAATGAATCTCTTTGGCTTCATTCACGTTACTCTGTTTTCATTTAAAATTTCTGAGGCTGAGTCCTACTTGCTGTAATTATCTGTGACGTGTGCGTGTGTGTGTGTATGTATACACACACACAAATGCCAGACGGAACACTAGGTCACTGAAGCCGGAGCACTGGCGGAGACGCACCCCGGTGACGCGGTAGAGGTGCAGGAAGGTGTAAGCATTCCCGGCCACGCCGTGGCAGATGCTGTAGCCCTTGGAGAGCAGGCCTCGCTCCCAGACCACCTCCCCGCACTCCAGCGCCGTCCGCAGGTACCGCTCTTCCCCGAACACCTGCGCATCGACCGCCATCGACCGTCACACGGCTCTCTCACCGGCAGGGACCAGCATCTTGTGGTGACTTGATGTCAGTTTTTGGACATACGCCATTGCTACGAAAGCAACATGCCTCTGCGCCCAATCGTCGGTTGTTGTGATCCCCCATGCCAGAGACTATCAAAATATCTCCTGAAAATTGTTGAGCCACTAGCAGGACAGACAGATACCTTTGTCAAAGATTCCAATAATTTTATTTCTATAGTCAAAATGCTGAAAATAGAAAACAATGATACCCTGGTGAGTTTTGATGTCCAAAGCCTCTTCACTCTAATGTGCCAGTAGCCGAAACACTCAGCATTGTCGAGGCCAAATCGGAAGCTGATCCGACCCTAAAGGACAGAACTATAATATCAATCCCATCCATCGTGGAAAAAACGTCCAAAAAACTTACATCAAGTCATGCACTCCCATTCCACAAATCTTTCAAAGATAATATCTTGTGGTGAGCTGCGACACAGCATAGCACGTCAACGCACTGTGTAAAACTGAAGAACTGAACCACACAACACCATCACGTCAGTACATTTCTCAAACACTTGAATACTTAACAGATTCATTTTTGTTTCTTCCGAATAGTTAGACATGCTTATTACAAATTATTATGCTGTAAAAGCGAATCATGTATCAGTCAAAATAACACTGTTTTGGAGAAATTAATATCACGGAACATTACAGTGTTATTTTTGTCCAGTAAAATGCTATATTTTTTAAATTAACAGATTTCATAAAAAAAAAAAAAAATCAAAACCAATAACACTGAAATCTATTATCTTTGAAAGATTTGTGCAATGGGAGTGCATGACTTGATGTAGGCTTTTGGACATACACCATTACTTAGCACATGCATGTATGTAGAAGAAAACTACAAAAAAAACACAAATGACAAAAAAAAACACAAATTAAGCAAAAAATTGCTGTGGTCAGGATTTAACGCCACACAATACTCCACAACAATACCTGACAACAGCAATTTTTTGCTTAATTTGTGTTTTTTGTCATTTGTGTTTTTTTTGTAGTTTTTTTCTACAGACACACATGTGCTAAGCAATGGCGTATGTCCAAAAGCCTACATCAAGTAACACTGAAATCTGTTTTAAAAGTGGAATTGGCCTGAAAATAAGACCATAAAATCTTTGTTTCTAACTATAATATTACGAAACTAGGAAAATGTTAAATGTTGGTGTTGCATGATGCTGGAATACAATATCCAGGCACGATGAGGGAAGGAATCCTGCCAGCACTCCACCGACCTTGTGAGCCTCGGTGAACAGCTGCACCGCGCCGGGCGCGCCGTGGCACCACTGCACCAGCCGGTCCGATGTGCTGCCTACGGAGGAGGGGAAGTTCTTGGTGGGGTAGCGCAGGCCCTGGACGTAGTCTATCGTCGGCTTCACCAGCGAGTGCAGCTCGTCCTGGCCCAGGTGCTCCCTCGCCTGCGGGCGTCGGGGGAGCCCGTGAGTGGCCGGGCGGGACTTCCCTCGCATCCACTACAGTACTACAGAGCATCCCACCATTTGACTGCGGTGTGGCGCTTTCTCTCTCCGACTGCCGCAAGCGCTGGCCTTGTTTCCGCATGCACTGTTACCAAATGCAACAGGTATTTATTTAAAAAATGAACATTACAATTTTCGTGTCAATTCATACGTCTGAACCGTTTCTTGTTTTCAAGTTAAAAAAGAGGCAAATTATTACAGATTTATGAGCATGGCAGTAGGTATACGCCTAAAACATTATAAATTACCATGATGGATTCTTGAAATGCCTCTAACGCACTCAAGAATTCCAAAAGAGTACATCTTCCTGAACTTGTTCGTAACGTGTCACAAGAGATATGGCAACAGTGCGCACCATACGCCGTGTGCGCTGCGATCAAAGCGTAGGATGGTCTATAGTAACTTCACACAGAAACACAAGGTGTCTGCAGATACTCGGTGGACCAATTTCTACACCTTTTCAAGACCTTTTAATAATACTAACCTACACATGTTTTACCTCACAGGGGATCACATATGCAATTAAATCCCGCTGATCTAGACTAGGTGGAACCAGACCGTCCTAGTCACAGAAATTTCAGATTAAATGGAAATTGCCTTAAAGTGCATGTAATACAAGCTTTAGATGGGTCAAATGATAATATAAAAGTGAATGTTTTTCCTTCATAAATACAGCAGTCCCGCTAATATGAACTAATTGCTGCCGAGACCTGTTTGGATTACCAAAATTTCAAATTAACCATATAATTGCCATAATGCAATATGTAGTGTGTAATAAAATACATCTCTATAAGCATTAATTTCTAACATAACATAGCCATGACATAGTTACATGTACAAAATACCTAAAGGTTGTGGATATTTAGGTCAACATAAGAAAAACAATTTTTGAAATATTTTTTTTTTGCTTATTTTTATGCTAAATTTGTTCAGATTAGCTGGATTTTTGGAGATTATCAAGACTCTGCTGTAAAATATTTCCTGGAAAAAAAATAGTATTTTTGCTGAAAATCTTCAAACTTTAAATTAATTCCAGCAGCCTTTGTAAAAATACTTCAGTTAATCGCTTTGATTGGCAGTCACACTTTTGAGACTGTCACACTTTTGAGACTGTCCACATAAATTTGGTGACTTTAGTAATCTGTAGACACAATGTAACAAGACAAAAATACGTATATCAGTGTCAGAAGCTTATTAATCAAATAAATACATTTAAACTCAATTGCTGCAGTTCAAAGGAAATGGAGTATTCCATTTCTATTGATTAAGGATACTTTTAACTCTCTGGCTGAGGGATTCTACGTAACTTTTTTTTTCTCAGTGAAAAATAAAACTATACAGCTTTAAATAAATTTATATGTCAAAATGTGTTTATCATTCAACATCCCACGAAGTCTGGTTCTATTTGCATGTCGGTAAATGAAAAGGACTGTGCCCTAATAGTTTCTTATTTACAAACATTAAAATGTTTAATGGTATAAAGAGGAAAAAAAAAGGTATTCTCCTTATTACACTTTAGTTGATGGTAAAGCACCACTTATGTTAAAAAATGCAAAATTTATAATAAACTGAGAGGCAACACAATGCTTCGTTTAGTTGTTTATCCTATGTTTTGTCTGTGTTTTTTATGCCATGTCTCTGAATGCCCATCCTATATTTTAACTATCATAATCAAAACAACACATAAGCTACACAATTTTGTCCCATTACTGGAGACAGGATTATATGATGAAGTGATAAAACTGAAATAACTGCCAAATTAAGTCAATACATCGTCAAACACCAAAATGGTAGTTCATAACACTGAAATGCAGTTAAAATTGCCTCAATTACCTCATTTAAGCTATTAAATTATAGAGTTTATTCCATATATCTTTAGTTTGGTTTTTATTTGAAAACCTGAAATGCTATGTACTAAGTAAAAAAAAATTTCTCCCATTTTTTTTTTCGAAGTAGAAAGAACAGTCTAATGCTGATACCAAACAGACATGGGTAAAGCTTATAGAGAAAAATCATGAGTATAATATAATAAATATAATGATTTTGGGCTTTTAACATTGCATTCAGATTTTTTATTATTGCATATTTTATTTGCATTTTTTGTTTAGTTTACTCTCATCAACATATAAAGTACTGTTTTATGTAAATAAATGAGTGTCTTATCACCTATTGTTGAAGCAGTTTATCAATGTAATTGTATTCTATAAATGTACTTATTATTACATGTGTTTTAATTTTTAATGACGATAAAGACGAAATCAACAATTTTTAATAAAAATTAGCTTTTTCTATAACACCATAATATCTTGGCTCTACCCATTAGGTACAGTTCACGCTCTTAAATCTGACATTCTTCAGTTTGGCACCTTCTGTAATCTGGCAATGATCAAGCTATTTGCTTTCCAGATTTTTGGGGGATTTCAATGATTTTTTAATTTTGACTGCTAGAGATGTGAGTGGAAAAATTTCCCATTCTGAATTTTTTTTTCATTACCAATGTAGATTTACATAATTGAAGATATGTTGATACTGATGATAGCTTGATAAATATTACACAATTATTTATTTTCTGAAGATTGGTAGGTACGTACTATTTAATAAATAATTTTTTTTGTTCCTATCAGTTGGTAGCATGGGCCCTACCCAACTCTCAAATGTTTAGTGACACAATAGGTGGTAAAGAAAGACAAAATGTATATGTATTTCATTTTGTTTGTGTAGAAAGTATGACAGAACTTATTTGTGTGTTTCTGTGGAAGTATTACTCCAAAAAAATTCAGATTTAGAAGAAAATTTTTCGGTAAGTTACAGGAAAATTTCCCCAAAAACCCTTTTCTGGAAAACTAACATCTCTATTGATCGCCCGGTCGCGCCACTGTGCTGCCCACATATTAAGTTCACTTCGAAGGAGGCTTATAACATCTTGACTTAAATATCATTGCACTGTATTGCTGTTTCTCTTTAGAATTTCCGTTAAAACTATACAGCTGTTCGATTATCGGCCGTGGTTACCGATGTGCTGAGTACAATCACGGTATCAATACTAAAGAAAGGGAAAAATAGAAGAATAAACTCGACCCTTCCACTACAAGCACACGTTGGGAGCCAAAAAGCAGCGTGGCAGGCAAGCCGACGCGGCGACGCGGGCAGCAGACTCGACAGACCTTGAGTAACATGTAGAGGATGCCCGCAAGACCATGGCAACCCCCGACGTAGTACTCATCGTACCACTTGTACATCAAGGGCACGGGCCACCTTTCACGCCGGGCCAGGGCGCTCCCTGCTTGGAGGATCGCGGACACCACCTGCGGCAATACACCACCCGGGGGGCTCTCAGCACGGAGCCGGGCCCAAAGATTGAATGTACCCGCACTTGCCACGGTGCCAAAATAGATTGCATTCCTTACCTCACCAAAACATACGCTCGACTGGTGTTTTGTATACGAGAGCAATCCCATCAGTTGACGTGCAATAAATTATTTTTCTGCAAACTATTTCATAAATTCTGAAGAAGCATCTGCATGATGTACATGTGGCATTGCCATCAAAATCACGTGCGATCGGCCTGATTTTTTTTGCATCTGTAGAGTCTGCTGCCTGAGATTTTCAGTCAGTACCAATTTCCAAATGAAAAATATGTGCAACTTAAGTGTGTGCTTTTTTTAAAATAAAAAAAAATCTTAATGCACTGTGGAGGATTTTAGAACGATTTAAAACTAAAAACAAACACTCTTGCGTTTATATAAACTATTCAAAAATTTAATAGCGTAAGTTTAAAAGTTTATTTTGTCACATTCATGTCGAGAATTATCGAGAATCGTTTTTGTTGACATTGTATTTTTATCAAAATACAAGTTATAAATACCTCAACTAATGTCATTTATAAAATTATGCCATATAAAAATATATAAAAAAAATTAAATGTGGATAATTTAATCCATTTCAGTGCAAGATTTATATAACAGAACAGTTACAAATGAAATGATCTGGTTTCACAATGTTTGAAAGCCATTTCAAAATTAAAAACTGCTTCGAACTGAATGTAGTATTTAATTACATCTATCACAGTAATAATTAACAATGTTAATTATATTGCAAGTGAATGGTTAAGTTGACAGTATGGATGTAACTACAGCCATCCAACTGAAAGCATGTCAGGTTTTACAAGAAAACAAGACAAAAGAACATCAGTTTTAACTAACGCGCTGCAAAGAACCAGCATTTCAAGTAAGCTGTGATCGTGTGAAGACTGAAATGGGGGACTGGAAGCGAGTGGAGCAGGGAAAGATGAAGGAAGACAAAAGTCGCTAGCAGATCCATGGTAGGGTGGGAAATGCACACTGTCCTTAAAGCCTAAGACGACACAACATCATTACTGTGTGCTGCAACGAGTCACCTTCAGTAAGACATACAAGATCCCAGCGATACCGTGGGCTCCGCCGACATAATACTTGCGATGCCACATGTACATCAATGGAACGCTCCGGTTCTCTTTCTGCGACAGAGCCTGACCTGACCTCAGCAAAGCTGACACAACCTAAAAAAAATATTTTCAAAAACTATATGAAAAAAATTGCAAAAAAAAATGTGAAACAAGTGAAACTTCTTTGGCAATTCAAAATTAGACCTCAAAGTAAATCATAAGGGGTAAAATGACAGATATAGAGAAAGAAAACAATTTTCTAAAGATAACACAGTGTGAGGTTTTTAGGCTGTCATTTCAATTTCAAGTATTTAAAAATCCTAACCTTTTTTTTTTATTAGACTTTTTATTAAAATAAAAATAAATTAATAAAAATGAATTAACACAATTATTACTTACTTCAAAATAACTGCTCAGAATATAAATAATTATTGGTCAACCAATTATTAATTAACAATAAATATTACACGCTGTTGAAATACACCATAAAGAAAAACTGGGCATGTTACTGTTTCTTCAAACAATTCTGCCATTTGGAACACGCCAAATCTCGGAACGAAATATGAAATTCATAACAGGTATTGCTAGCTATGCGGAAAATGCAGGTACTGTCTCAACAGGCTCTCTACACTGCTGGTTGAACAAGGAGGAACGCGAGCGAGCTGGTAGCAAATATAAAATTCAAGGCATTCACAGCTGAATGTACAGGATACCTATATCTATTTTCTGAAACAAGCGCATGTGTCTTATTCTTTCGTTCATCGATCTCTCTTGGTTCTGTTTGTTTTTTTTGGGCGGGGGACGAATCATTCCACAAAGAGAAGAAGGAAAACGAGCCCAGCAACATATATAGCATAGTGCTCTCTTTCTTTGGCCAAGTAACTATTCTCTGTCCTTTTGGCTTCCGAAACATTCCACAAAAATGTTTCACAAAAACTTTGCATTAAAATTTGGCCTTGAAATTTTACTCTTATTACAGCCAAAAAAGTTTCACCTTGAAAAACTTACAACATACAAAATGGTACATAAACCTGAATATATTATTCTGTAGTTCTACATAAAGAAGGGTTAAGTCAAACATTTAACACTAGCTTAAGTACCCGGTATTGAGAAGCCTAAGATGTAAATGAAGTTCTGTCCCTGCCCGAACACGCCCGAATATTCACCTTCGGCCAACCTCAGGTTTATTTATATATATTTATATTTCTCTGTTTATTTTAATGTAGCTATACTAACCTAATTAACCGTCCATAGTGTTTTAAAGTGTTTTAATGTAGCTAACCTAACCGACCCCTTTTAATATTTGAATTAATTTTTCCTGCACAAAAATAAAACAAATCCCGAGGTTGGCCGAAGGAGAATATTCGGGCGTGTTCGGGCAGGGACACAACTTGATGTACATCTTAGGCTTCTCATCCGGTATTACCCCCGCTTTATGCAGAGTTAAGAGGCTTAATTAAGATGGGTGTATTTTTTGAAATCTCATATAAACAATGATTTTCCTCTAATATGCATAATTTTACTAATAATACTGAAGATTTTAGTTAGAAAGAAAACAAACAACCAAATTAACTTTTTTTTTTATATTTAGAATTTTTCATTGCAAAGTTTGGGAGCACAATGTTTTTTGTTTGTCCATCCACAACATCCGAAGAGATTGACTGTAGTTTTTTCCTTTGTTTAGAATGTCAAGTGTGCAATATTTTTTTTTAAGAAGTACCAAAAATCTGATTTAAGGGGTAAGAAATGATGTTTTTTCAAAATCTGCATAGTAAATTTCCTCAAGTTTAAAGGGTAAAGTGTGCACAATTTCATTCATTAAGCTCAAGGCAAAACTGTACATTTGTATAAAAAAACAAATTCACAGAGGCAAAAAAAAGTCTAAAACATTTTCTAAGATCACAATTTTCTGTTAACGTATTTATAGTAGTTTTGCATAGCGAGTAACGTAGTTGTCATCTAACATAAAATTCTATACTTTCTTTGGCCTCTTATTAAAATATAAAATATTTGATAGTGATGGTTGATATGGATAAAAAAAATGATACCAATCCAATTACGATACATTTCTTTAACAGATGCGATAACAAAAACATGACAGATTCAATGTTAATTGTAAATAATCAAAGAAGTATCTTCAGAAATGAGATATTTTAAAGTAATCAGTCAGTATCTTTAACATAATTATTTATTATAAGGTTTTTTGGTAGACTTTAGAGCATACAATTTACGCACAGCATAATACTTATTGTGCCTTTGACTAAATGGTGAACACAAAAATTCAAGTATAGCCTTAAATTACAGAAATATTGGAGTAAATATACCTATGGAACTATAAATAGAAAATATGGATGACATCTGAACTGATATAATTATTGCACCTTTTTCATAGGTAACGATTTTTTTAAGTATCGGTTGGAAACAATATTAGTCGGAAATCCAGGAATCGGGAATATCGGCAGATTCGATACTAAAACGATCACATCGGTTCATCAATAATCTTTGACGTAACCCTCTTTTACGAACACTGAATTATACTAAAAATGAACATATATAATGCATGATATTTAGATCTAAACATTTATATAATCTGTCCGAAACCAGCGTGGGTCTAAAAGAAAGCCGCTGTTCGATGAACTACCTGTCCGATGGTATCACAGCTGACGGTGTTGGGACCGATCTCCTGGTTGAGGTACAACAGGGCGTACAGGTAGCCGGCCCTCCCGTACAGCATCTCGTCGGGCAGGTCCGACGTGAGGTCCACGACCCGGGGCAGCAGCGCGACGACCCTGGAACCAGGACCAGTCGGGCAGCTTCGTTCCCGCACCGCCACGGGGGGGCACGGGGGCCACGGGGGGGGGGGGGCACGGGGGCCACAGGGGGGGGCACGGGGGCCACGGGGGGGGGGGGGGGGCACGGGGGCCACGGGGGGCACGGGGGGAGCACGGGGTACACGGGGGGCCACGGGGGCGCACGGGGGGGTGCTACGAGGGCCACGGGGGGCACGGGGGTGCCACGGGGGGGCACGGGGGCCACGGGGGGCACGGGGTACACGGGGGCCGCACGGGGGCAACAGGGGCGCACGGGGGGTGCTACGAGGGCCACGGGGGGCACGGGGGGTACCACGGGGGGGGGGGCACGGGGGCGCACGGGGGGGTGCTACGAGGGCCACGGGGGGCACGGGGGCCACGGGGGGGGGGGGGCACGGGGGCCACGGCAGACCCACCTGTCCACCAGCTCTTGCACGCGCTCCGCGGACCGGCCGTGCTTGCGCAGCACGGCGCCGAGCGCCAGAGGCCCCGCGTCGCCGATCAGGAACGTCACATCCCGGTACTTGAGCCTCTTGAGCGACTGCTCCATCATGTTCACGGCCTTCTGCAACCGCAAACCTTCTTCTCAGCATCGAACGTTCAAAAACGATGGATGGACGTCCGAATACAGCGGTGGCCAACCATTATTAATGAGAGGGTTTATCACACAAATTAAAAAAAAAAATACAATATGTAATTAGTAAACACAATGATAATCAAGCTACTAAACCTCTTCATTTTTATTCCTGGAATTTAACATTCGGTGGGGGAAAACAGAAGCACCCGAGGAAACTCACAGGCTCACTGCAAGGTCAAACATGTTTCTCACTCACAAAAAAATCTGGGTATTATGCCGCCACTGGCAATCAAACGTAGAGGGAGTTCTTTGGTGGAATGCTGATGACCATTCAACCGATGTGGCTCCCCTGGCAGGCCAAAAGCCAATCCACGTATGGCCGTGCATTAAAATATCCAACATGGCTATTAATATATCTTGTCAATTCTGTTATTTGAGGGATTTTCCTGTACATCTATCACAACAACTCTGTTAAACTCCTGCGACAAATGACACACAAACTCACACAAGTCCCGGGCTCCGACATTCTGTAGGCCTAAATAACTGCGCATAACTGACCACACTCGGCGTAGAAGTTGAGGAGGGGAGGTACAAAGGAGGGGAAGTACAGTGGATGGGGGGAAAAAAGGAAGGGGAGGAACGGGTGAACACAGCCAACCCTTCCGTGGGATCAAAGGACCACTCCTTAACATTATTCCCCTGACCAGATGGCCTCTCCTTTTCCCATGCATATCACACATAGTTATTTATAGGTATAGGCAGGCAACAAGTACTTCTTACAAAAAAAATATAGTACCTAGGTAACTCCTCTAGTTTGATTTCAAAAGACCCCCAAATTTTCCAAAAAAGGGGGAGGGAGGGGGGTCACTTTGAGATACCCTGAGACCCCAGTAGAGTCAATTGGGAGGGTGGGAGAGGATTTACAAACTATAAACTAGGCGTTCAGAAACATAAATCTACTGAAAATGATGAAATTTTGCTATAAATCAGGTACCTTGCAGTATAGCTCAACATTTGAAAAGCTATTATCTCTGAAACTATTGGTCTTATAATTACAGTTTTGGTCTCAATTTGTTGCCAATTTAATCTACTTAAAATGTAAGTAAAACAGTTGTTACCGAATAACCAGTCCTTCTGAGTCAAATCAACAAAAACTGAAAAAAATAAGTATAAAATTCCAAGGTTTTCTTGAATTTTGACAATGACGCGGTTGTCTGCAGAGGTTGAAAGCTTGGATTTAACATTCCCTTTGCATTATAAAATTAAAAAAAACCTGATTTGATGCATCATTCCCCCCCTTTTTATGTCTAATTTGACTGGACTAGTAAAAATATGTATTAAAAAATTCTATTTTATATTAAATATTTATATTTAGTATTTATTTAATAATAATTTTTTTTTTTTACTTTCAAGTTTACATTACTGTACTATATTAAATTTATGTCTTGCTGTTTGCTGTTACTACTTTATACTATATATTATTATACATTTTATGTTTGTCCTTGTGCTGTCTGGTTATTTAATTGTCTTGTCCTTTGTTTCTTGTTATTTACTGTTATTTTATGTATGTCTTTTTTTTTCCAATTTATTGTGTGCACCACACTTTAGTCCCTGGACTGTTGGTGGGCATGAACGAAATTTAAATAAATATATAAATAAAATACAATAAATAGTATGCAAACTCACAAATAACAGTGAGCCAGATGTGTACTGACACACTCAAACACACCCGTGTGTCGATACAGTGCATAGACACTCAAACACAGTGACCAAAACTGTAAATTAAAAAAAAAAAAACACTTGTGCGCAAAACATTTTCTGAACGAATTGCAAGTCAAGAAATTGGACGAAATGTTCGTCTGCAAAATCATCCTAGCGAGGATATTATTTGCACGTTTCCTTATTTGGTTACTTTTGAAATTAGGCTGAGATCTTGCAAAAAGTTGACCAAGGGTCCAAATGTTACCTTACAGGAGACCATTTTGTTTTTATTACATAGATTCCAATAAGAAAGACTAGGTGCGAGGGTAACTAGCAGTGTACATTTTCATGGTAAACCTTCATTGTGACCTTTCGTGCTTAAGGGGCCCGCCTCGTCAGGGGTGTATGTGTGTTAGTGAGGCGGGATGATAAGCGCGACACTCGCTGGTATTTCCAGTGCCGTATCGCCTCTAAGCACAAGTCTCTGAACTGGCGCGATGTCTTCTCGTCGTCACAGGATAACTGTGAAATTTAAGCGGTGACAGTAACATTATATTGCGGAGAAAGGAAGATAAAGGTGTAATGCAAGTCCCTTAAGTGCTTTCAAGAATCTGCACCGGTTGTTTTACGCCTAAAAATTACTCTGAAAACATGCGTTCAGCCATTTTAACTCTTATAAAAATACAGTTTAAAAACTTAAACCGAAATCAAAAGTACTTTTCGGCCCTCAGCGAACTCTTAAATGCTTTTCGTAAGCAGACCGCACCCGGATATCTTGAGTAGTTTTGAAATCGCGTTGTTTTTCCTGAAGCTCTGCGCACCGTATGTGTGCCCTGGCCTGCTCTGCATGGGGCTTCAGGTGGAACCACGGGCAGTGTTTCACTCACCGGCAGGTGTTGAGGATCTCGCCTGGAGCTCAGCAGGTAGTAGAGCAGCGCTATGCCGGTGCACCCGGTGTAGATCGAGGTGTCGCGGGAGTCACCGCTCGAAACACCTGATTCCAAATGAAGGAGGAGTCTGTCCGCAGACATCCTCATCTTCTCGAGAAACTGATGGTGGATCTGCAAAGAGGTTACACAATACGGCATAGTTATCACTTGTGTGCTGGCAGAAACAACATTCGTCATACCAGCACTGCAATGGGAGCAGTGACTTAAATTATTTGTGTCGATTGCGAGAAACTACAAAATGATTTGGATTGGTGTCGCTACACAAATTCCCACTCCCGCGAAGGCCAGGGACGGGAAGGAGGAACCATGAATTGAAACTGCAAATGGTTTGGAGGTTGCAATCGACTTGAAAAATGGTGTCTGGCTTGTCATACGTACATTAAACCAATGACTGAATAAGAACTAAATGCCTCATCAGCATTAGTAGAATGAATGAGTGAAAGATTGAATTATGGCTTAATAATCTTGTCCAGATCGAGGTCAATTGAGAATATCAGGGGTGATAAGATGAGAAAGGAACGACAACAGAATGCAGGGAGAAAATCCACTGGCACACGAGCAACATAAACTTAGGGTTTAATCCAATCAGGAACAAAACCTTGATTTCCTTGGTGGGAGTCGAGTCAGAAGCATATTCGAGGGAAGGTGGGGGGAGGGGGGGAGAAATATATATCATCTCCTCCCCCCCCCCCAAATGAAATCCTAACAAATCTATAAAAATCTATCATTTCCACCAACAAAAGGAAAGAATGTGAAAGCAAACAGCAGGCCAATTAGTACCATCAGCAAATAAAATTCTCTGTATTCTTCTGAGGCAAGTGCTCTGACCACTCAAACCCAAAGTGATTATCCCTCAAAACAATTTTTTTTATTTAAAATTATGTATAGGCCTATATTTATTTTGCTTACTTTTTTTTTGGTAAATTTATAGTTTAGGGATGCCACTCTAAAAATAAATAATCTGAAAATGGATTTATTCAGTTACTTGTTTTTATTCTAATGATTCTGTTAAGATGCATTCAGATATTAAAAAAAAAACTTCACATGTAAGTAACTAGACTTTTTACACTAGCCTGTGCGATAACTATGGGTGCCACTGCCTTGCTCAAGTCCCGGTAAATGCTGAATACTACCATTCCAGCCACGACAGAAGTTTGGTAATTTCAGGTTAAGAGTTGGTTAAAATTATTGTAAATATTAAGTATCTGTAATGTAAATATAGTGACATTAATTTGTGTTGTGCTTTAATAGCGTAGCCAAGACGTTATCATGGAGAGATATCTATGATTCTGTTGTCGCCGCCCTACTATTTACTTGATAGGCTACTAGCTGCACCTTGATCCTGTGGTTCCTTAGAAAAACAGCGTAGCTGAGGCTGTTTACAAAAAGATAGGTATTTTTAATTTCAGTACGTTGCGGCCAAGACTGGTTTGTACCCTAATTTTTTTTCCATTCCAGTTGAACATTGAAAACTAGACAATTACCTTTTTTATAAATGCAAATTGTTGAAACTCATTCCTGGACAAGCATACAGCTTGCCACATTTTATCCTTACTTAACAATTTGATTTGATTTGATTTTTTATTTCATTCAATAGACCAATGTAGTGTACAGTCAACAACATCAAAGAAGCCAGGGATAAAAAACTGATGGTATATGGGTATGCACCTTGTGCTCCAGGAAAAAGTGATGCATACTTGCTATAAAAAGATTTAAAAAAAGGGTAATTTTTATTTATTTATTTTTGGTGATTCTGTGGCGCAGTATATTTTCCTTAAAAATTAAATTAATTTTAACACAAATTTGAATTACATCGTGGCATGTTTTCTAATCATTCTTAATGAAAGCATTGCAATACTTAAATGGTTTACTAAGCACGCACCGTTTTAACGGTTCGTTATATTAGATTAGGTACATTACATGTCGTGTAAAATAGTGTTGCTGGTTGGTTAGGTAGCTACATAAAAAATATTACAAAAGGTGTGTAGTCTTCAAATAAAAACAATAAAATAACGTTAAAAAAATTACGGGTAAGCTCCCAAACTTTACAACTACCTGTATGCACACACAAAACAACAAAGCTACTAAAGCTACGAAATAATTCAGTCAAATGTAACATCAGATATAAGGGTATGTCAATTAAGTTAAATTTAACTCTAAAAATAGGATAAACTTTCCACAAACTTATCTCTTTTTATTAAAATTGAATGTCTTAAATAACTAACCTTCCCATCCTTAATGTTTATAATATTGTTCTCTCTATGAGGAGCAAAATCATCGTAAGGATTATCGTATTCCCTACGTCCATGCATTGCTTCTCAGGTAGCAGTTTATTTCGCTATAAAATTAATTGTAATCACATATATCAAATCACAAACTATCGGCAAAACAATAACATGTAATGGCTGCCCGTGTTATTGTTATTGTTTTGAAATTTTGTTTTATTTATGCCATTGTATATATCTAACGGCCATATAAAAACTTATATGTTACACAACTAATGAAAAATAATTCAATGACCTATACAACTAACGAATGTATGCCATGTTTGATCTTTTTTAATATTACATGTTTTAATTTTCGATTAAAACGTAGGATAAAAACATCTTCTTGGCAAAGTTAAAACTTAAAAGGTCATCAATATGTTACTTTAAATATATAATTACTTTTTTTTTTAACTTTGCTGTATAAGTTAGGTATGCTGGTGTGCTGATACACAACCCACATAAAGTTAAATATAAAACAAATACATACAATTATAAAAAATTCTGGCTTGTGCTAGAAATCTATTCTTGCTCAACAAAAGAGAGGTTAACAAGTTGGCAGGAGCTGTTTTTGTATACATTTTTTATTTTTTATTATTTTCATTATTTTTATTACTTTTTTGTGATCTTGATTTAGTAAAAGTAGTTAAATTTTCTCTGTGTGCTCCTGATTATTCCTGTTGGTTTCTCCAAGTTATTCTGGTCATTCATGGTGATGCTTCTTTTGGGTTTTCTCCTTGCGCTCATTATTCTTGGCGAGAATCCTGCTGATGTTCTCCGAGTGCTTCTGATTATTTCTGAGAAATTAATCTCTTCATGAAATTTTTTTAACTTAATAAAGCATGCAATTTTATTCATAGTTTAGTATAAATTGCTGACTTCCTGTCACTAAATTGCCGTCGTCCGGGGTCTCGGGCTCGAGTCCCGGTGTGGCTCCTAGTGGGAAAAGGCGGTTCTTGATCTGTGTTGTCCGGGTGGGCGCCAGACTAGCTCGTTTCTAGTCGTGAATTTGGGGTCGTGGATGTATGTGCCCCTGCGTGGCCCACTAGGGCCGGCGGCGGTGTTGCGTGAGATGATTTTAAATAAGAGACGTGGAGTTGAGGTGGCGGTGTCGTACCTTTTATTCAGAGGAGCGAGTCGTACACAATACAACACTCTACAGAGGTCCCCGGGGGGTTTTACTTGTTATTCCGTGGCGCCGTATTGTTTGTGTTCCGCGTTACGTGGCCTCGGATGCTGTTATGTCTCAGACGTCTCACTGGGTACGCAGGTAACGTAATTTCGTAACACAAAGGCGGGACACAAAATACACTGAATTAAGGGGGCGCGTACAGGTTACGTGGCACTCGTTACTCGGGTAACGTAAGTTAGCAATACAAAACACGGGATACAAAAATACACTGGATTAAGGGGGCGCGCACAAGTTACGTGGCACTCGTTACTCGGGTAACGTAAGTTAGCAGTACAAAATACGGGATACAAAAATACACTGAATTAAGGGGCGGGCGATTGGAGACGGCCAATCCCGTATGCAAATGTCTCGGCGCGGGTGTTGTGCCCACTGTGGTGAAACACGCACCGCAATTAAGTTTGTCCAAGTTCCCTTGCGGGTTTGTGGTCAGCGCCGTGCGCGTGACCTTAAACAAAGTTCTGTACGTTGCGGGAGACGGCCCGTGCCGTATGCTGAAGAGCAGCCCCGCTGACCAAGTGTGGTGCGGGGTGTCCTTAAGTTGATGCGGCCGGATTAGGTCCGGGACCGAAAAAAGGGACCGGGTACTCATGGAGAGGTTAAGTAATAAAAGGGGTTTGGTTAATTAGTGACTATATTTACCGGACGTTACTTTCAATGTAGACAAAGGATGTTGCCTCTCCGTGGGACGTAGGTCCGCCCCGGTCCATGAGCTGCGCTGAACTGCCGAACTGGCATGGCGTCCGAGGGAGGCTCGGCCTCTCTCGCGCCAGGCGTGACCTCATTACGCTAGACTCCAAACGGGTGTCTCTGGAAGAGATTTTATTGTCGCTAAAATCCTCATTTAATGTTTCAGGAGGAATGGGTACGGTTCTTCTCTTGTCTACTCAGGTTTCCGCGGCTTTGTCTTTAATTGCTGTTCGGGTCGCCTGACTCGGGTGGGCCATGGCCAGGGGTGTGTTCCGTTAGCGGGAGCGTATACTGGCGGGTGCAGGTCGGGCTCTGGGTTGGTCGTCGGCCAGACGACGTCAAAATCAGCACTTACAATAGGTATTTAAATCATGTGGAATACAATCAAAAAATACTTATGCATTATTCAGTCAAATACTATGCCTTTAAAAAGCTGAGAAACTCTATCATGCGATACGAACTTACTTCTTCTTGATGTCTAGTGAAGCCCTTCTCTTGCGATCGATAGAAAGCATCCCACATCCCACATAAAAAAAGAATAATATTTACCACTATGCAACACGTGGCATAATCTACTGTTGAAAAGCAGAACTACTTGCGACAAGTTTTTTGTATGGGATAAAATAACTCTCGTTGATGAATGGATCTTTTGGAGCAAATGATGCAATTAAAACATTGCAGCACTTGGAGCAATTGCAGCTGGACTGCAACTGGGTACATTTCCAGCCCAGATTAAGTTAATAATTAATTTTTATTGATATTTCTTTGTCCTGTATATATTTTTATCATTTGAAAACTCTTTGGATTTGTTAATGTACGTATATCTATGTGATTGAAGCTCTATGACTAAAACGAACGTTTGAGAACTAGCAATTGCAAGGACCCCTATGGGAACAATTGAACTTGTAACGGTAAATTTCTAATTTGACACCTTGTTTATTAATGTAAAATTTTATAACTAAATGTCTTTATTTTAAATGTAAAGTAAGATTTTGTATTCCGCGTTATTGTTGCGCGCAGAATTTATGTTTTTGGATAAAACCCTATTAATGTATTAATATACAATGACACTTAAACAATCCGTTTCTTTCATCCTTTTGTGCGGATGTCTATTTCTAAATAGCTATTCTTCAAGATAGTTTTCGACGAAGTTAGATACGTGTCCATTCATTGATAGGCCATTACATTCCCCTTTTAAAACCTTCTTAATTTAAGTAGTTTAACAATGCGTGCCACGTTTAAATTACGGCTCCTGATTGGCCGAGAACTAATGATAGTTACAAATCTTTTAAATGAAATACATAAATTCCGCGCGCAACAATAATGCGGAATACAAAATCTTACTTTACATTTAAAATAAAGACATTTAGTTATAAAATTTTACATTAATAAACAAGGTGTCAAATTAGCAATTTACCGTTACGAGTTCAATTGTTCCCATAGGGGTCCTTGCAATTGCTAGTTCTCAAACGTTCGTTTCAGTCATAGAGCTTCAATCACATAGATATACATTAACAAAGCCAAAGAGTTTTCAAATTATAAAAAATATATACAGGACAAAGAAATATAAATTAAAATAAATTATTAACTTAATCTGGGCTGGAAATGTACCCAGTTGCAGTACACAGCTTTGGAGGCATTGGAGCACTTGTAAAACTTTGAGCTGTTGGAGTTCCTTTTATTAAGGTTAGAATATACTACTAAAAAAAAGAAATTGTTTTTAACATTGAAAATACTCGTTTCTTATAGACTTTTACATAAACCATCGCAATTCACATACTTTTTTTTTTTTTTACCCCAGAAAGATTTTGTTACTTAAAAACGAGCTGAGTGTTATCGCCCTCTAGTGCTTTGAGTTAGAAGGCTTGAGCGGTTAGAGTAGATGGCTAACGAACTTTCTTCTTTCTCGATCTCAGACCGAGAAGTCACGTGAAGAGCAAGAACAACACCCAAGAAAGTTTACAGAGAAAACGTTTTCGCACCTTATTGACTGTGGCTTGATCTCTTTCGAGAGCCCTCGGAATGTGCCCTATAGCGGCGAAGGGTCCAAGGGCATGCGAGACTTGTTGAAGGACGGCGAACAGTTCCAGTAATTAGGCGCTGGGCCTGTTTTTAGACCACGCGAGATACACGGTCAGGAGCGCAACAACTAAATTTTCAAGGGGGGGGGGGGGGGCAATATACCTTTTTTTTTTAAAGAATCATAGATTTACCCCCCCCCCCCCCCCATTTGAAATTTGTATTTCAAGGTGGAAAATGGTGCTATTTAAGCAGTTTTATTATCTAAAACTTGATTACACAGCACTTTCTTTGCCCCCGTTTGCCCCCACTTCAAGGTTTCAGAAGGAGGGGGGGGGGGGGGTGGCAAAATACCCTTGTCCCCCCCCCCCCTTCTTGTTGCGCCTCTGTACACGGTGATACAAGAACGAGAAAGCAGCCCGCAAGGAAGCCCCATGGTCACTCATACAGAATGTCTCAGTAGTTATTGTCGGCCAATGCTGTACATCTACTTGATTAAAAATAAAATCGTACAACTCTTCAGATTTCACAAAAAAAAATAATATATATTTATCTAATGTACTTCAAATTTAATTCATCCAGATAATAAAATAAAATTGCAATTGGGTTAAAAAATTATAATTATTGAATAATAGAAAACGTAGATCCAATCGAATTATAATTTTTTTATGGGGGTAAGGGAATGAATAACAGTTCATTAGTAAATAAATAAGCACTTGTTTTTTTCACAGTAAATGTTCATAACTATTCACAAATCCCTCTCGTTAATGGTGCATTTGTGTTTGTGGTAGCCTATGTGTATGCATTTATTAGCAATTTTTTTTTTACACTAAGGAAGTGAAATGTTGGAAAACTTTAAACGTAAAATATGTATCTCACAATTTTTTTTTTTTTCGAAAATTTTTACAAGGCGTTTATGTTACTTTTTTTTTTCTCAGTTTGGTCAGTTATCACTGAGACATTCTGTAGATTACGTCAACTACAACATGAAATAATATAACTACTTATAGGAAAAATAATCTCCTCATAGAACTCCTTTTGATAACATTTAAAAGTCATTACTAAGGAACATAGTTTGCTTTCAAAGTGCATGCATTTAACAAACGAGGCGAAAAAAAAAACTAATCAAAGAATTTTACCATTTATCTCAGCATGTTTACGGAATTCTTCACTTCTAACAAAAGGACAACCATAACGCAAACCGAAAAGCAAGAAATTGAAGACTGGCTGATTCTTGAATCGCGCTTATAAACGAGTTCTTGGAATCGCATGGGTTTTACTTATTTGATTCTGGCGTGTCTTACGTCAGTTGCGTAGATTATAAACAAGACCTTGTTGACGTGCTACGTAACAGAAAAAACCCAAACCTGAATAAATTTTAAGTGAAATTACTGCTATGAACATATTTATCTACGTCCGTTAAAATCTAATTTGACTTTTGAGATTTAGCTAGAGGAAATGACCATTAGCTAACACGTGAGTAGGTTCAGTGGCGTAGATCTAGTTCGGTTTTGTAGGGAAATCTATGATGACAATGCAACCGTCGCGTCGTCTCTGTAACGTGAAATTAGCCAACTCTTACATTTTACATCCCACTTCTTACTGCTAATAAACACTCACTGTGCTGTGATGTTAGCGACGTTCGAAACAATAACTTCAATTACAAATCAGGCACTTTAGGAGAACTCATTTAAGGCCCCTACATAACCGGGCACACATACGATTACTTACCTTGGATGCGCAGAGCTTCAGGAAAAACCACGCGATTTGGAAACTGCTCAAGACATACGAGTGGGGTTTTTGGATTACGTTTTTATACCGTATGTTTTAGAAGAGCGAAAATGGCTAAAATACGTGTTTTTAGAAGTAATTTTAAGTAATAAAACAACCGATTGAGTATCTTGAATTACACATTTATCTTCATTTCTCCGCCATATAATGTTATGTTCACTGCTATGCACGACGAGAAGACTGCGCGCCAGTCCACAGTCTTGCGCTTAGAGGCGATACCGCGCTAGAAGCAACAGCGAGCGTCGCGCTTATCATCTCGCCTCGCTGACAGATACGCCCCTGACTAGGCGACCCTCGTCGCAAGAGCGTGACTCTTTGGCGAACAAGACACCCGAGGACTCAACAAAGCCGTCGAAGTAATGCGTTATGGTTGTAGTATCCCAAATGATTTTGCTTCTAATATTTTGTATTTTTTTCCACGTGCTTTTAAGTAAACTCTTTTTATAACCATTTTTAATTGTTTATAAAAAGCTTTTCCTACTTAACGTGTCCTTAATTATTGTTTGTTAGAACTTAAAGGTAATTTTTTTTACGTCATTATAGCATGTACTGAAAGCGTGAAGTTATGTGGTGTTAGGTTTTGGATTAATCGTTCGTGTGAAGTCTCATATTTAAAATTTTTATTGTGTGTAAATCATTAACAAAAAGATAACAATAAAACTAAAATTTAAGAGTTTTAAGATGAACGAGACTGTATACCACAGGAGTTCATGTTTTTAGTACATGGTAGGACTGAACACAAATAATTTTCCCGTAAGTTCATAAAACAGCGTTTGATAAGGACTTGTTAAGCAGATAAAGCCTTCTATAAAAATATGGTTGTATTATGAACATAAAAAAAATCGCGTGAAAAAACATTAAAAAATTAGAAGCAAAATGAGTAGGAATACTATCCCCTAAACCCACACTGTGTTCGTCTCCCTGAACGTGCGACTCCCGTGCGCTTGAAGCTTGACCGCCCTAATCTACATATTCGCCGCTCTCGTCCGTGTTGGTGAAGGGGGAGGGGTGAAACTAAGCTGTGACGTCACCCCACGGCCCACGAAGCTGCGCCTCAAACTAAGTTACGTTTGCGCTGATGACCCCGATTATTGGCGCCGAGAGAGCTCAGGATGTTTCAGGTAGATCTCAGAGAAACACCACCTGTTGCAGCCGTTGCCATGGTCCGACATCCGGAACACACACACACACACACACACACACACACCTACACACACATACACACACACACACACTAGCTGCCCGACCCGGCTTCGCACGGTTGTATTAATGGGGGGAAAATGAGACCAAATCTCTTATTTACAGTTCATAAAATAAAATGAAAATTAATTAATTTTGACAAAAACTTAATACAATGCTTTGTAATGTACCGAAGAAGAAACTAATAGCACCGATGGTTTCCCGACTCTCGAGCACGCAACGTTGTCATGGAGACGAAGTACCCACTGTTTCCCGGGCTTAAACACCAATCAACATTGATAATCAGTTTATTATTAATTATAAATTATTAAGACCATTAATCGAAATTAAAACTATCCTATCTCTCAAGTTGGAATAAAATTACACATAAAAACCAATGTTCATCGAAATCGGTTGACTTGGTGAAGAGTTCACTGGAAACAAACATCAGGACACTGGATTTATATATATAAGATATATATGTATAGACACACACACACACATATATATATATATATATAGTTGTTTCTTTTTACGATCGTGAACGACGCTCAAAGTCAATCATTGACTTAAAGCCCAGCCAAAAAACAAACACACAAACAAAAGCTTAAAAGGATTCCCCAACAGACAATAAAAGCTTCTTGCTCGAGAAAAGATATAGAAACAGTTAATGTGCATCATTAAAAGATGTCTTTATTTTTTCTCTGACATTTAATATTTGACTATCCACACTGTGTCGTCACTGTAATGGTCATGAGTTTATTAAGAACTTGAATAAAAATATTGATTAATTAATTAATTAATTGAGGTCCAGCGCTTTATCGTTATCGAAGTCATACGATGAATGGTGAAATCAGGGGAATGAAAGCAGTGAAAGAATGCATTAGTGAGGGAAATAAGGAGTACCCTGAGAAAATCGCCCGAACATTCTGAGTCATCTTAATTGCGTGGTGTGTGTTCTTTCCGTGTCTGAACGAGTTTACGAGCAGATACAGTCCCAATGGTTCAAGTTTCAGCACAATTGGCTTCTTGTTCCGGGCGAGTGGGTTCAAATCCCTCTTCGAGCACAAATGTTTTTTAGAAAATTACTTGGTTGCTTTGTAAGATATGTGCCACATACCTGTCCCACAAAAAGTTTAAGACCATCGTAGATTGAAGATGATAATGTTTTGGTTACAAACTTCTGGAATAAATCACTTATTTATTTCAATAATTCTCAATAAAACACTTTTAATAACTCAATAAACATTCATATTTTAGCTATTGTTTGCAAAAAAATATCAAAATCAAAGTTCTTGAAATTGTTTGCACTACAGTAATGGAAGTAAAGTTTTCTTAATGTACTTTAAAAAAAAATGTATTTTGTATACATTTTTTTACACATTTTTGGACAAATCTGTTTATAAAAAAATCGGAAAATACGATGATTTATTTTTAAAAACGTAATAAATAAAGAAAATACGGTTAAATATAGTAGCTGAAAGAAGCAAAAACCTTTTCGCCTTTCTTTTGCTTTAAATCAAATTTGCTAACTATGCGTCAAAAGTCATTAAATAGTAATTTTTAATATATTTAATGGTCTTTCGAAACAATTTCTACAATGTCTTTAGGAACGAATATTAATTGTGTATACACATTTAATTTTGTGATGTTCTTAAACTTTTAAGGAAACCTGTGACTCTCAATTTTGACAATTCTCGAAATAAGTATGGAGCCCGTTTACCAAATGTCACTTGCAAAGAATCACCCGATGATTGTTTACGAATATTTACAACCACATAAAGTAGTTTACAAACACTGATTGCAGAACAACATTAGCGGAAGGATACGCAACTTCGGTACTACTTTATAGAACTGTAAAACTTTGAGACAAAAAAAAATCAAACAAAATAATTCAAAACATTTAATTGCATACCACTCGCCATTATAGTTTAAAAAAAAAACTCTTTTTATTTGTAACATTTTAGTCTCGGTATACGGCATTTTGGTAAGAGTAATTTCGTGAATGGGACGGAAGTCGCATGGAACGGGAATGTGTAACAACGATGCTGCCATCTGTGGCGGATGGCGCGAACAAAAGTTCACAAAGCCAAAAGGAAAACTTTATAGTATTAACTATTAAATGAATTTTAACAATATGGGCAGTATCTTAATCAAATTCCTTGTCGAAAATCAGGTGCAAAGCCGGGGTTTAGGATTTTTTTTTCAAGTCTTTTTCGCTTTTATTGAAACCGTACCCTTATATAGTTTAAAATTCCGGTCGGCAAATGGAATGATTCTATAGCTGACGAAGTTCTTTCGGCAACGAATTTTTGCGGCGGTTGCAGAAACTACGTGTGATTCGCGTCAAGAAATGTAGTTGAAAACACAATCATGCTCGGCATTTTGTGTCCGTATTTCGTATTATAAGTGTATTTGCAACATGAGAACACATGGATCAGCTCTTTACCGAGGTTAGATGTTCACATATCTCTGGCGAGTACTGAAAAGACAAATGTCACTGTTTTTTTTCCTTCTTCTTCTTTTGCTCTAGATTTTGCAAATGTATTATTATTTTTTCGGAGGTTCGCAGAACGAGGCACATCGTCAACCAAGGAAGCTCCTAGTCTTGCGGTGCGATGTCATTGTTTGCCAGCCCTGATTGGCTTCTCTCCCCCGCTATGCCCCGCCCCCGTGTCCTCCTTCCACCCACTGTAATCCCGTATGTGCGTCGGCCTTCGGCTGCCGCGCTGGTGTCGCTTTTCTCGTGGACAAACACGCGCCTTCAATTACCCAGAGCGCCACCACCCTTTCCCCCTCTTCCTTCACGACCACGAGTCAGCCATTTACCCTCCCCCCCCCTTTTCTATACGACGAGTCGATCAGTCTGCCTTTAGGGAAGTCTACTGACGTGTAACGTCTTATATCTCGGTATACGACGTTGTGTGGGAGAAATTTCGTGAATGCGACGGAAGTCACGGAACGGAAATGTTTAGCAACCACAGTGCTGCCAACTGTGGCGGATGGCGCGAACCAAAGTTCACAAAGACAAAGGGAAACCGGATGTTTTTTTTACATTTTTGTGATTAAAAACTATTATCAAACACAATTTATATGGTTCACAGGCTTGTATGATCGCAAACAGCAAAACTGACTTAACTGAACAACGAACACAAGTGCTACAGACTCAGAGAAGATATTCCCGGGCGAATGATCCTGCTGGGTTGTGGTTGTGATCAGCTGAAGATATGAAGATACTTCAGACAGGGGCAAGCCAGGGGCAACTTGCCAAAGTCGGCTGGGGAGTTTCCTCCATGGTTCTCAGGGAAATGTTGCTAGATGTACAAACTAGATGGTGTTTGTGCCATAATTGAGTGGTGACTGATAAATTACCCTAATTTGTCGGCGTCCCTTGTGTGGGGCAGAATGCCTACGCTCCCCCTACATCCGGTCACTGAGACTGCACCACATCCCAGGAATACAAACAATGATCACTGCGACTGTGGCAATTCCTCAACCACCAAACACCGACCACTACAACTGCACACTCTCCCCAACACCTCAATAACAATCGTGGTGACTGAAACACCTTCCCACACCCAAACACCGATCACTTGACTGCAACACCTCCCCAAAACCCAAACACCAATCGCTTGACTGCAACACCTCCCCAAAACCCAAACACCGATCACTTGACTGCCACACCTCCCCAAAACCCAAGCACCGATCACTTGACTGCAACACCTCCCCAAAACCCAGACACCGATCACTTGACTGCAACACCTCCCCAAAACCCAAACACCAATCGCTTGACTGCAACACCTCCCCAAAACCCAAACACCGATCACTTGACTGCCACACCTCCCCAAAACCCAAGCACCGATCGCTTGACTACAACACCTCCCCAAAACCCAAACACCGATCACTTGACTGCAAAACCTTCCCAACACCTAGAAAAAAAATCACTGCGACTTTTACAACTTCTCAACTCTCTAACTCCAATCACTGAAACTGCAGCACATCCTCAAAACCCAAATAAAGATAACTCGACTGTGATCACTTCTCAACCCCAAGCACCGATCACTGCTACGTAACAACCTCCCCAACGCCCATTTACCGATCTTTGATCCTGCAACGTCTCCCCAACAACCAAATACATAAATCACTGTCACTGTGCCAAATTTCCAAACCTCAAACACTGATCACTGCGATTGTACCCCCTACCCGTCAAAAGAGGGGAGAAACTTAAATTAAATTGTTAAAATAGTTTCTTCCTTTTTTAAAAACTTAAATCTAAAATAATATATAGATTCTTCAGATAATTTCTCTAAAAAATCATCGTTCACTGTGTTGAGAAATCGAATTTTTTGTTTGGCATCTCGTTTGCACATCATACGATTCTTTCTAAAATAATATATATTTTAAATATGAATAAATACTGCTGGATGAAATATACGAAGCATGATGTGTCATACCGGAAGTTTTTAAATTTTCCCCCTGGGAAAAATATTTCGGAAGAGACACTGCTTGCAAAATACTAAACATAATTTACTGCTTTGCTAGCAAAATTAAATTAGTTAGTTATAAAAAAATTTGTTTCACGTGACCAAATAAATTGTCACTATATATATATATATATATATATATATATATATATATATATATATATATATATATATCGAAGAAAATTTCAAGGTAGTTAATTTTTACTCCCTTCCTTTTGGACACTTCGTTAGCCAAAAAGAATTAAAATATCTATAATTTTTTTCTTTTCACGCTAATGGGGTGAATAAAAAGTGCTTCCGAAAGAGAAATGATAGCAATACGTAACAAGCTTCAGTATCACGTGTCCTGAGTTTAACGAGTTTCTTTATCTCATGGCAAAAATCCATCCGTTTTTTATGACAGTTTTATATTAAATATTCAATATACTGCATTTTAGGGGGGAAGGGGGAATTATCTTTAGAAAATATTTTACCAGGAATTGCCTTACGATAAGTAAACTTTCTCTCTCATAGGCATAGTATAAATGAAATGAATCTTAGCAATTTCACAGAAAATCTTGCTTAGTATCGAGAATGCGATAATTGCCGCAATACTTCTGTTTTTAAGATTCAAAAGCTTCTTTATGGTTTATTAATCTCACAGTAAACCTTATAATGATAGAACTATGCTTTTTATGGACCATCATTACGAAAACTATTCCAGTATTAGGATCGCTATTAAACGCGTAGTAATAATATAATAAATAATAAATTTATTTATTTCATATATATTTTTTTAAAGAATTGACTACAATTCACTAAATTAAACAGGAATATTTAGCACTCACAAAATCAAGCTTGTGTGTGAGAGCATCCGGTCACTTTAATCTCCGTGCGGTATTTTGAATAATGAAAACATTTTAAAAATGGTACCAATTAAAAAATAAATAAAAATAACTTTAAAAATCTTACATTAGTTTTTTATGAAGTTAAAAGATTTAAAGAGCAATTAATTAAAAAAGGATAAAGTATAACTTTGTTTTAGAAAAAAATATTTGTATAAAAAGTAAAAAAAATATTATTTAAAGAAAAAGGCCAACTAGGTAAGTCATAACAGTATATTAAACCTTACTTAAATATTAAAGAAATCTATTCATCAGTTAAATTATTCGGCCAAAGATTAACATATTTTTTATTTGAAAATAATATGTTTGTACTTAATTTTTCAGGAAGAATAACTACAGCTTTGCTATTGCATCGTTGAACAGATTTTCTAGCAAATTTTGAAAAATACAAGAAAACCATCTGAGAAAAATATGGTCTTCAAGGGGCAGGATCATAAAGAACGAGTTTTCTGAAATTCCTTACGCGAACTTCTATGGCTTGTTGAGGAACAGTTATGGATGGCTGCATGTACGGAAACCCATGACCGTATGATACAGGAAATTATATTAAATATAATAGAGTGTGTATATATTTTTTTAAAGTACAGAAATCATTGCTGTTTCTCAGTCAAAGAGAAATAAATTAATACATGTTCATAAAACATACGGGCCAACTGCTGCGACAATCAAAACAAAATAAGAATAAAACCCCAAACATGAATAGCAACTGATATGCTATGGAATAAGCCTTGGTCGTCGCACTATGTACAACTCAGTACTTCAAAACACGAAAAAATATAATTATCCTTATTTAAATGACAAAGTAAACATATAACTACGAGACAAAAAATGAGTGTAAACATGTAAACATGTCTCAATGTTTTTCGCGATTGAGAAAATAGGTTCGAAAAAGGATGGTCCAATTGATGAAATGCATTTTTTATTAACACCTATTTACACTATTTTATTAAATTAAAAAAAAAGAAAAATGCCGGTCCACAAATGAATCACTGATTCGTTTATTCCACAGTTGACTCTCCCTACTGGAGCTCGACCCGACAGTGGCTCTCTCTACCACTCGTCTCTTACCGCGCACCTCTCTCTCTCAACACACTGCCTCGCACTACTCACTTGTCCGCCGCACACACAACACAGTCCAGGTGGACCAGTCTCCGCACAAGAAGGCCGTCGCTCGTCGACCGCTATCGCTCGCCAAGAGGTTACACACCATCACTTCACTGCCTCGGATTTTTTTTTCCTTAATACAACTGAAACTCGGTGTATTTTGGAGGGGTCCGGGTTAGGAGAGGGACCCAGATGCGTCTCAGGCCAAATCCTGTACGCATAGTCGTGTTGGGATTAGCCGTGCATCGTGTGCTAGGAGGGGAATTGGCCAGCCATGGCAGCGATTGATGTCGTGACTAACTCCCCTCACTCTTAAATCTAGACTATAACTAGATATAGGTTGGTTGGGCCCAGGTGAAACCTGCATAGACACAGGGGAAACAAAACCCTGGGCACAGTCATGCGGAATGCAAGTTTTGCGTGCATTAAGCGTAGGAGAATGCAGGAGACAGAGGATGGTCTGGATGAAGAGTTGGACAGAGTAGAAAAGAGTCTACAATGCGTGGGGTTGGGCACTTGGACTCGTGGTCCGCTTGGATTTGCATCCAGGGCTGGATTTGAAGCCAGGAACACGAGCGCCCCTGGTGTCACTGCCTCCGAGGCTGGCGTCGCCATTTTTATACCCCTCAGCCTCCTTCTGGAACTAGGGGCGGATACGGGTTTGACATCTAAGAGTCTGTAATACCCCCTTCCTACCCCAATATAACCGGCATTTTTTAAAAATGTAAACGAGTAGATAATCGTTTTTAAACATAAGAATACCCTTCTCCGCTTTATACATCTTATATTAAAAAAAATTAAAAAAAAATCAGATCAAACCACGATAAATTATGCAACAGAATAACAGTTCAGCGATATTGAGCTTAATTTACCTAATATCTAGATAGTAAAACGTAGTCTGTATATTCGTTACCTATATGTTTTAGTATATATTTATCCGTCTTGTTAAATATTTATAATTGAAAATATCAGGGAAAAAATACTCAACGTAATTTTATGCAGTGCAGTCTTTTATCTTTCTGTGGGGCATTCTCTCTCTCTCTCTCTCCCTCTCCCTCTTTCTCTCTCTCCCCACATATTCATCACACGCCTGGATACGCATCTGGAGCTATATTTAGTTATCGCGGGCATAGAGTTTTCACTTTAAAAATTAAAGGCATAGAGTGTAAACGTGCCTGCATTATTTTTTTAACGGCGCCCTACCTACCATCTGCCGAATAAGCTGCGTGTAAAGACCCCCACGTGTTCTTCTGCTTCCGGGGATGTAATCACCGTGCTTTCAAGTCCGGCGCAGAAATGCAGCCGAAAACTGAATCACGCTTTCTCCCCCTCCCCGGTTAAGAGCGCGGCTTTTAACCCAAATACTGCGTCGCCGGGGGATAAAAGGAAGGAAGGAAGGTGTGGAGGGAGTGGGCGTGGGTTGGAGAGAGGGAGAGAGAGAGAGAGAGAGAGAGAGAGAGAGAGAGAGAGTCTTGGTTTCCGATTACCGATAAAATGTGCTACAGCCAGTCTCCCAGCCTGCGATGACGACCGCCCACGGCCACTTAGGACGGCTGAACGGCAGTTCAAGAGGCGTTCCCTGAGCCCGTACGAGCAGTTATATTGACGACGCTCGTTAAATAAACACAGGCTTTTGAAGCAGCGCTACTTCCGAACCAGCTGCCCTGCTTTAACAACTACGGTGAAAACTATCATTTACACATTTCTGACGTGATAACGTCTTATGAATCGATGAACCCCGGCTGCACGCACGAAATTTTTTTTTCACGTTCCGCCTGAGCCGAGCGTGCAAGAACCGGCCAACCACCGTGCGAGAAAAATCTTCTATAATGTCAAACAGGTTAAGGCGGGCTTTTTTTAACTAATTGTTCGTGATTATATTTAAACAAATTATTTAAATTAAATTTGCAAGAAACTGTAAATAATATTTTGAAATTTAAAAAGTATGCAATGTTTTTCTTATGACGTTATCACGTACAATTATCGTCCGTAAACCGACTTTACAGACAACCCCCTTTTTTTAGTAGGCGCTTTTCATTTTTATTTTACTTGTTTGTCTATGGCTATAATTTAGATTTTATTTTAATTTAATACAATTTCTTGGACTTACGTCATTGCAGTTTTTCACTGTTTTTCATGCGAAAAAAAAATTCGCAAATGGATACAAAGAAGGAGTGAAATGAAATCTACAATTTAATTGATAAATTTACCTTTATTTGCACTCATTAATTCAAATATGTTTATTACTTTAACGAACAGATTATTTTAACTATAACTTTTATATATGTTTGATATTTAACTTCTTCCAATCTGTGTTATTCTGTTGAGGATAGGACGATGATAGGAATAAGTAGGAAACGAATGGGAGTGTTTCAAGTTTAATGTGCCTCGAAAAAGTCAAATCGATGGTTGTTCCTATCGAGTGGAAGGGAGATAGATGCGGCGCAAGCGTACAATGAGCGTAACGGGACAATGAGTCATCCTTTTTCGTGCGTGCAGCCGGTGTTGATCGATTTATTAGACGTTGTCATTTTAAAATCGAAAACATAAACCCACAGAGAAGAAGCCTAAATCAACTGATGTCAAACGGATAAACCCAACGATGAACCTAAACACGAGGTTTTGGGCAACACAACGACGGCAACACCCACGTACACAGTAGGTTACCTATTTCAAAACAGTTGCGACGTTTCGAGAACTAGCATCTCTTCCCGAACTTCAGGCACAAACAAATTAAATCGAAATTCCCCATTGCACGAATAATTTAAATTTTATTATCATATAAATTAAAGTGATTGTCAATATAAATTTTAATTCATGATATCGTACTACAAAAACCCTTCAAATATTTTATTGCCACGTATAAATACGGAATTCCAGCGGAATTTTATTGTAAGAATTTTTTAAAACAGGCCACGAGGATAATTTATTAGGGAAGAATATCAAAAATTTATTCAGGTAATTAGTAAAATTGGTGAATTATTCGCTAACCCAGAAGGCAGGCTATTTCAGACAATGGCCGCGAAAGCCTGCGAACATTATTAATTAGTAAAACAATTGTCGAAATTTAAGTTTCAGGTTGGCTTAAACTTTTGTTTGGAAGAGTTTTTTTTTCTTTCAAATTTTCCAAGGGGTGGACCTCCATAAAATAAAGTATCCTCCCGCAAAGTCTTAGGCTGTCACTAGGTTTGCTTGTCAATTGGCCAGGGTGTCCAAAAATACACGTTGAATTAAATTAAAGTATTTTTCGGTACTTTTACGTACTTATTTATCACACGGTCAATCTTTTATCAAAAGTAATAAGAGAAAAATTAAGCATAATACCTTGTGCAGAAGATCTTCACAGTAAAGTGCCGATTTTCATGTTAAAAAAAAAAAAACGGAAACCTCTCCAGAGGATTTCCACACGAATTAATATGGTATCCTCCCAATATTTATATTTAATACGCGATGAAGTGAGGCGTCATAAAATACAAAATGCAAGTTCTTAAGCAACAACAACAACAACAACAAAACTGCTGGAAATTAAGGTTTACTTAACCTACGTCCCCGTAACCGTTTATTTCGGGATTTATTCGTGACGTCAGTGAACTGCAGGGGTCGTGTAACATTATAAATCAAAATTGGATCTAAGTTGTTTTTGAATCCGCTGTCAAAGAAAATTTACAGCCATACAGAAATATATAATATATATATTAAAAATTTTGTTAACGTTATGACATAGTTTTGAATAACGTTGGGAAAACCTGTCGGTATTCTTCAGTGTAGTGACTTAAAACTGGAGTACGATGCCACGACACGAACGAGTCAGACACGCTCATTGGCCAACGAAGTACAAGGTCACCGTGACGTCATCACGACGAAATACGCGTCCCGACGCGACGCGACGGCCCGCAAGAAGAAGATTCTTTTTATAATTTCGTGTCTGAAAGCAAAACGGAAACCTCACAGAACTAAAACTCAAAAATATTTACATACTTGGTAAATCTTCATCCTGATACACCAAATTTTGTTTTACCTTTGGGTACACTTTCACATTTGTAGAGTGCTTTCAACTGATCATTACGTTTATTTATTTATTTTTTAGTTTTTAGCATAGCTGACAGCGGAATTATTTTATGTCCACTATCAATATACCTAAATATAGCTTGCTTTCTTTTTTAATATAAAATAAACTTAATATCACTTTGTAAAATAGACGACTTAAATGATTAAATATAACATTTAATGATAAACTTGAAGAATTAAACAAAATATTCCAAAATCCACTTGAAGAATTAAGCGCGTGTAACTCAGTACAATTGATAGAAGTGATACTTCTTTGGTAATTCAAACATATACTCGTAAGTATATTTTTAGGGGTAAAACGGCAGAGAGAGAGAGAGAGAGAGACAGAGAGAGAGAGAGACAGAGAGAGAGAGACAGAGAGAGAGAGAGATAGAGAGAGAGAGAAAACAATTTTCTAAATAAACATGAATTAAACAATTATTATTCACTTCAAAATAACTGCTCAGTCTATCAATAATTGTTGATCATTCAATAATGATTTATAGACAATAAATATTACTCACTGTTGAAATACTCACACCATAAAAAAAACTGTGCGAGTTACTGTTTCTCCATACAATTCTGTCATTTGGAACACGCCAAATCTCTGAACAAAATATGAAAATCATAACATATAGTGCTGTCTTCGCCGGAAGTGCAGGGACTGTCTCAACAGCGCTCTCTACGCTGCTGGTTGAACAAGGAGGAACACGAGCGTGCTGGTAGCAAATATAAAATTCAAGGCATTCACAGCTAACTATAGGATACCTATATCTATTTTCTCTAACAAGCGCATGCGCACACTCTCGATATTATTTGTTTAATCTATCTCTCACGGTTCTATTATTTTTGGGCGGGGGACGGAATATCGCACAAAGAGAAAAACGAAAATGAGCCCAAAAACGTATATTACATAGTCCCCTCTTTATATATCTTTGGCCAAGTACCTAATCTCTGCCCTTTTCGCGTCAGAAACGTTTCACAACAATGTTTCACGAAAATGTTGCATTATAATTCGTGTCCAACGAAGTTTCAATTTAAAAATTACTTAAATAATTTTGCACGTATATCTAAACAAATTTATTTATTTGATGTTAAATGTACCTCGGTAACGTGATTTCAAACTACGTAGGAGCCAGTTTGTTGTGAATTGTGCTTACAAGCGAACATCAGAACAGCGAGACCTTACTAATGGCAGCACCACTGAGGAGGACGCGCATTATTATTAGTCATTCGTTCTGTCCACTCTGCATGTATCGCGTGAAACTCGGCAATAACATCATGGGACGGCACTGAACGTGCATTTTAGTTTCCTCCTGTTGGTCGGTTGGAACAAGATGGCATTTTCATCAACCTCTTCTTATGTCATATGTTTTACACATGGATTTTTTTTTCACGAAGTCACCACTGTAAGACCAGTCACAGCTAGGTCAACGTAGTTGCAGTGGAATAGGACTTTTTGAAGTGAAACTTCTTTGGGCGCGACTGGAGTAAAATTTCAAGGCCGAATTTTAATGCAACTTTTTCGTGAAACATTGTAATTTATTTTTCTAAAACTAAGTGTATTTGGGAGGGGTCCGGGTTAGGGAGGGACCTAGGTGCGTCTCAGGCCGAAGCCTATACGCCTAGTCATGCTGGGATTAGCCATGCAGGGAGAGGGTCGCATGCATCATGTGCTAGGAGGGGATTGGCCAGCCATGGCTGCGATTGTTGCCATGACTAACTACCCTCACTGACTATTCTAGACTATAAACTACTAGTTATGTTTGGCCCAGGTAAAACCTGCATAGACACAGGGAAAACCCTGCCCACTTACATGCGGGATGAAAAATGTCATGCATTAATTACCAGCAGGTTGGTTACAAGAAACAAACAATAGATTACAATGTTTTTCCTAACCTAAATTAAAACTAAGTGTATTTGGGAGGGGTCTGGGTTAGGGAAAGACTCTAAGTGCGTCTCAGGCCGAAGCCTATACGCTCTAATCATGCAGGGTTTAGCCATGCGGGAGAGGGTGAATTCATAATATGCTAGGAGGGGGATTGGCCAGCCATGGCAGCAATTGGCGCCATGACTAACTCCCCTCTCTGACTATTGTTGACTAAAAACTAGATAAGTTGGGCCCAGTAAAACCTGCATAGAAACTGGGAAAACCCTGGGCACTTACATGCGGGATGCAAAATTTCATGCATTATTGGCAAGCAGGTTGATTACAGGAAACAGAAGGATGGTTCCGGAAGAAGAGTTGGACAGAGTAGAAAAGAGTCTAACATGCGGGGGGGGGGGGGGAGCTTGCACATTGCTGTCCGCATTGGTTTGGGTGGGACTGTTTGTTTCGGAGGCGACTTTAGTCGTTTCCCGCCGGGCTGCCAGCCAGACCACTTAAATTATGAAGAAGAAAATTACTTAGGTAGATTTTTTAGCCGAAGAGCAGATTGGTTACAGGAAACAAACTAACACCACTGATTTCTGACGCTAGTAGGTTGCGGACGGTGCAGAGAACTGGCGGGCCGAGGGCTCCACGTGGCGGCGTGCGGCTCAGGTTGAACCCCGCCATGCTGCAGGGATAGGCGGGTCACGGCGGTTGGGACCCGCCTGCGCCTGACGCCACTTGACTTGGGCAGAGGGCGACACAACGGGGTTTGAGGTTACTGTGCACCGCGCCACGGGCCATCTTCGCAAGATAATGGTGTATTTTCAAGTACGTATTATTTTAATTACTTGTGTGAATCAATACTGTTAAACAGCAGTGTTATATTAGTATTGTTTTAGCTGTGTAACCAAATGTTTTTTTACTGATATGCTTTTCACGCTTTAGTTTGACAGGCTAATTATTTCTCACGTATTATTATTTGATTAACTACATCACACACCTTATTATAATTTTGAGCCCACGAGCGCGTAAATATGTTGAGTCCAACAAAGAATAAGCTAGTTTAAATAAAGTTCAAACAAATCCCGTGCGTAGAATGTTAATTGTTTTTATTTTCACTTGGTGGCAATATGGTTATAATGTAAAGAACTACTGTGAAGAAAGTCCGCACAGTTTAGTTTTAGCGTCGCGGAGCTGCAGATATGATACTCATTGTTTATTCATTTGACGGCAGAACATTATCAATGCCTATGAATACATTGCAATATGTCTATGTAGCCTATTGGCAAAATATGTTGCACAATATAACTCAATGATACGGTGTTATTTGCAGAACTACAAAATCAGTCTGGAAAGATGTTCGATCACTTCTGATCTATACCTAATATGAAATTAAATAAAAAAACTAATTTTTTATAATCAATTCTAGCTTTGATATTTACTGAAAAAAAAATCTTTATGGTTTGAGTATTTCAACAGTGAGTAATATTTATTGTTAACTTATCATTATTGATTGATCAATAATTATTGATATCCTTAGCAGTTATTTTTAAATGAGTAATAATTTTGTTAATTCATTTTTATTTAGAAAAATGGTCTTCTTTCTCACTTTTTATCTCGCTGCCGATTTACCTCTCACGATAAACTTACGAATCGAGGTTTGAATTGCCAAAGAAGTTTCAGTTTTATCACATGTACTGAGTTACACGCGCTCTTTTTTATAAATAAAAAAAAGAATTTCTTGTTGAATATTATAATATTTTTAAAGTTTAATTTAAAATAGGAATGTTTGTGTTTTTCGCAGTATGTTTCACCCAGAAACACTTTAGTGTTCTTTCTTTCGTATATTTCGTAATAAATTATTTATCAGGGCTTTTCTGAAACAATCTTGAAAAACTTTATATGTTTAAGCCAATAAAACCACGTACAATTTTATTTGCGTGTATTAACATAAAATATAACTTGCATGTATTCAAATATTTATATACGAAATATTTTTGATATCAGAATGATATGACGACATAATTTCACAAACCTGTGAATGTTAATTATAAGGTTTTTTTCCAGAGTCAGTCAACGTTTAACCATCTGCCAATTCGAACATTTGTAGAATATCTCACACCAAGTCTTCAATTAAAAAAAATATATATCTGCCATATCTAAAACAATACAAATCAAATGTAAGTTCAAAAAAATAAAAATCTCAGAAATATACGTAGTCGCCCAGAAGCTTTGTGCTCAGAATGTGGCTGAGCTATTAACCGATGCTTTTCAATCCTTCAATAAAAGAACTTATTCGCCCAGCACACAGATCTTTAAAAGCATTTCAAGAGAGGCTTTGCAGTGATGGAAAGGGATCGTTCTGACGTTGATGCACTACAGTCAGTTATCGTATTTCAACACTCTCCTTTGGTCTAAGCGGATCTATTGCAAGCCACTGAGTGGCAATTTCTCTCTCTCTCTCTCTCTCCCCCTCTTTCTCTCTCTCTCTCTCTCTCACACACACATATATATGATTTGTGCGGAAAATATTTTTCCAACCAAACAAATTTCTGAAAGTCAAAAAATTGTTTGTTTTTTTAGGTGAACTTTTCATGGACGTTTGCGGAGAGATGCGGAAGTTGACTTAGAGTCAGCAGGCTTATGCCAGTAATTTCTAGTTTCGGAAAGTTTTTGCCGTGTCCAAGGTAGGTGAGCTACGAGGAAGTTACAGATACGGACCCACACATGGTGGTTCACAAGGAGCTACCGCCAATCACATGGGGTTTTATGTTACATTGTCCCGAAGCAAAAATACGTAGGGCCTACGTCGTTCAAGCGTGGGTCCTGTTCCCAGTAATTACGAAGTAGTTGTACGGATTGTAAATTCCATCCAATAATCAGCTTATTGTGTATAGGGATGCAAGTAGTATATGAATGTATTTCCGGCGGCAGGCTTCCAGGCTGTGGAGCGTGTGGGCACGTCCGCCATCTTGGATTGTGACGTCACGGCGGCCATCTTGGATGACCTTGACCTTGACCTTTGACCTTGACCTTTAATTTGATCCTCAAAAATCGCCAAAATCCGTCAAAATTGGGCAAAATTTGCCCAAAATTCCTCAAAATTCGCCAAAATTTCCATTTATGTGGAAATAAATTCCGCCAAAAAATCTCAAATAATTCCACAGTTCAAAAATTAGGATTTCGAAAATCCTCAAAAGTCGCTTTGCCCTAGAAAAAACGAAAACTCCTAAAAGCGGCTTAAAACTCCTAAGAGCTAGCCGCTTATAAGCCGCCGACCTTGAAAATAAGGATGTCATGGCAGCCATATTGGATGATGACGTCACCGTTGCAAATTTTGATACGGCCGCCATCTTTAACTTTTTTATTTATTATCCGATTTTAATGAAAAAAAATTAAAAATTATAAAAAAAAATCCATTTAATAAAATTTTAATAAAAGATTTATAAAAATTATATTTTTACGACACGGAGTTCGGAGTCCTCGGTTCGAACCCGGTGAGGGCAAAAAAATTAAAAATGGCGACCGATCCTTCCCCCCGTGGTGTGTGCTAGCAGACTGACTCCCACCACTTTTTTTCAAAGCATATAGATCGTCATCTAGTATGACGTCATGTCCGCCATCTTGTCTTTGATGCTGGAAGCCATCATCAATGTATCGTCGGCGAGAGTGCGCTCACGCCATGTTAGTTTAGTTCTTATCCGATAGAGCGCAGTAATCATTTATTACTGTGACACCCGCCATCTTGAAATTTGGCCGCCATCTTGAAAATCCGTAATTATTTAGCTAGGAATTCGGGAAAAGTTCCAAAATTCATTAAATAAATCACTCATTAATTTACATATTGATTCGATCCGCTCCTGTCCTTGGTTCTATACCCGATCGATGCAATAATGTTTAATTTTATGAAAAAAATAATAATTGCAATAAACCATGTTAAACTTTCGTAAAGAGACTTTAAATCCTCTACTACCATCATCCTATCAGACGTCAAGACTACCATATTGGAAATTCGTAATTTTAATGCTAGAGATTCGGGAAAAAGTTCAAAATTCATTAAATAAATTTGTAATCAATATACTGATTGATTGGATCGACTAAGGTCCGTGGTTCGATCCCTTGTCGATACAAAACAACATTAATATTTTAAAAAAGTACCACTAAAGTGTAAGGTTTGAGAAAATTAAAAACACCGCAAGTTCTTTTAAAAAAACTTTTATTTCATACATACTACACTACTACAAGTACAAAAAAAAAAACACTGACAAATTACTAAAGTTTTGTGGATTTCTCGATTCAAACAGTCTTCTTATTGTACGTACTAAGCCTTTTACATGACTTTAAATATCTATACGATCCGTTCATCACCACAGCCAGAGACGGACTGAAGTTCATATCACTTATATAGTCTCATTAGCCGGTACAACACATGAGTCGAAACAATAACCATGTTCATTATACGTCTCGGAGCATTTTTTATAATGACGATGTAAGCTATCGAGACGTGAAATTAGTTTATTACATTTTATACACTGAAAATGTATTCTTTGAACATTATTAGAACAACCGCTCCTTTCATGTCTGCGCGCATTTGAAGTTCTAGTAAATGATGCGTCACAATATTTGCACTGATGCGATGCACGCTCTTCATGAATTGAAGTCTGGAATGCAGACGGTGAAACTTCAGCTGATGGTGGAACAGCACATATCGAAGTCTCCTCCAGCGTTGTCAGAGGCGTTGCCAACGGGATCTGCTCCAACATCGTCGGCGCCGACGTCATGGTTCTCGTAGTCTATGGTACATCCTCCATCGAGTACGACGTTAAAGTCGGTAAAGATGCCATCGAAGTCTCAAGAACAGGCAATTACGCTACTTATACACCAGAAGAAACAAACTAGGTGATCCGTACACCGTCAACGGCAGTAACAAACTAAGCGTCCTGCTGTATAGGACTCGTTAATATACATTAACCGGTTTGAATAATACGATAGTCAAATCAAGAACAATTTACTAAAATACTAGAGTCAAAACAACATTAAAAAAATAGAAGCACCGTCAACAAAAAAAGGAAGCACATTTGGAAGCACCTTCAAAAAAGGAAAAACAATAGGAAGCACCGACTACGAAAAAACAGCACATTTGGAAGCACCGACAACGGAAAGGCAGCACATTTGGAAGCACCGTCATCGAAAAGGTAGCACATTTGGAAGCACCGACTACCAAAAGGCAGCACTTTTGGAAGCACCGACTACGAAAAGACAGCACATTTGACAGCACCGACAACGAAAAGGCAGCACATTTGAAAGCACCGACTACGAAAAGGCAGCACATTTGACAGCACCGACAACGAAAAGGCAGCACATTTGGAAGCACCAACTACGAAAAGGCAGCACATTTGGAAGCACCGACAACGAAAAGGCAGCACATTTGGAAGCACCGACTACGAAAAGGCAGCACATTTGGAAGCACCGACTACGAAAAGGCAGCACATTTGACAGCACCGACAACGAAAAGGCAGCACATTTGGAAGCACCAACTACGAAAAGGCAGCACATTTGGAAGCACCCACAACGAAAAGGCAGCACATTTGGAAGCACCGACTACGAAAAGGCAGCACATTTGGCAGCACCGACAACGAAAAGGCAGCACATATGGAAGCACCGACTACGAAAAGGCAGCACATTTGGAAGCACCGACTACGAAAAGGCAGCACATTTGGCAGCACCGACAACGAAAAGGCAGCACATTTGGAAGCACCGACTACGAAAAGGCAGCACATTCTTAAGCACCGACTACGAAAAGGCAGCACATTTGGAAGCACCGACAACGAAAAGGCAGCACATTTGGAAGCACCGAAAACGAAAAGGCAGCACATTTGGTAGCACCGACAACGAAAAGTCAGCTCATTTTGGATGCACTATCATAAAGGCAGCACATTTTGGAAGCACCATCGAATAAGGAAGCACATTTGGAAGCTCCATCAACAACAAAAAAAAAAAAAAAAAAAAAAAGCCAAAAAGGAAGCAAAATTTACTAGATCTAAGTCTTAGTTAGAAATCAGAATACAAGAAATAAAAACATTAAATTCTTATAATTTAAATTATTTATTTTAATTCTTTACATTATACAAATGCAAGTAAAACAAGCCATTATTGTATGTAGCCAGCTTCCCTCAGTTCCTTGAGTATGAAGGATATTTCTTTGATGCATGAATAGTTTCCTGCACAAAGCGAACCATGTAGAAGTCTTAGCCGGTCAACCAATATGTTTGGATCTTTCCATGATGTGTAATCATTCTCTTCTACCACCATCTTCCTTGCACCTTTATAATAAATATTATGATCTCTGGTGTCTTCCGTTTTACCACCAACCTCAGGGTAACTTTCATGTTTGAGACGGTGATCATCACAAACTTGATCAGATTTATTTAATATATCACGTCGTTTCCAACGTTTCGGTCTCAGGACACCGCCACATTCTTCGATCTTGGCAGCTTTAGGTGCTTCATCATAGTCTATGTCTTTGTCAGCAGCCTCAGAGTCACTGTAACAATCACCGTAGAAGGAATCGTCCTCACCCAATTTACCATAATAATTCGATGTTGATGATGTTGAAGTGTCTTCATCGTCTTCATGCTTCCTTTTTAGGAGTCCATCATTTTTACAAAGTAGGAAAGAACTACTTGAATTCGGCTGGAATATATTCTCACTTTTCACGTTAAGGATTCTTCCATTGTCTTCATTCTTCCGTAAATCATCATCCTCCTTCAATTTTAGTTCTTTGTCGAGATCGGAAGAGTCAAGAAAATTATTGTCGTAATGCAGATCACTCTTCCTTAGGCTAGTAGATTCATCGTTGTCCTCTAGCTTGTACGCAGGCTTGGCGCTACAAGTTCTGCCATGTCTTTTTAGGCTCTCTCTCCGCGTAAACGACTTGCTACATCGAACACAACTTATCATATTGCGCAGTGGATTTTTAACACAGTCATTCTTCTCGTGTTGTCTTTTATTCTTTCTCAAGATAAACTCTTTACTGCAAAACTTACACCTATGTTCTTTCGATACAGCGTCAGATCCCAAATCGGAATTCATATTAGTTACTGAGACTAATGTCAGATGCAAACTAAGAGTTTTAATAAGATATATTACTTAAATATAATTTTTTAATTATTTCATCAGCGATAATTAATATATCTCATGCAAAAGTACTTTATGCATGTAGTTCTGCTTTTCAACAACAGATGTCGACACATGTTGCTTGCAGGTAAATAATGTTTAGTTCTTTTATGCGGGATGCCTGATTCTCACTAACGATCGCAAAAGAAGGATGGCTTCGATAGACTCCAAGGAAAAGGAAGTTCGTCTTGCATGTTGGTGCTCCACAGATGTCTCATGGCGTAATATTAATTTGACTGAGTAATGATATTTGTCGTATTCCACCTGATAAAAAAAAATTGCAAGTTTTGATTTAGTAGCAGAAATTATCGAATTAAATGTAACTCCAATTAAAATGACATGTCTCATTAGACAAAAAAAAAAATACATGCAGAGAGCGGTTCCTCAGAATAGTCAGAAACACTTGAAGAAACCACAGGAATGATTGCAAGAACACGGGAAAAACCATCAAAATATTGACATTAATAATCAGGAGCACACGGAGAAAACCATCATAATATTGGCAAGAATAATCAGGAGCACACGGAGAAAACCATCATAATATTGACCAGATTAATCAGAAGTACTCGGAGAAAACCACCACATGTTTTCCTTGATATCATAAAATTACAGGAAAAAATATTTAAAAATAAAAAAAAATTTAAAAAAAAATAAAAAAATGCATAAACAGTTTCTGATAGCTTGTAAACTTATCATTGTTGAGCAAAGATAGAGTTCTTGTACAAGCCAGAAATTTATGCATTTTTTTATTTTTTTTAAAATTTTTTTTTATTTTTAAATATTTTTTCCTGTAATTTTATGATATCAAGGAAAACATGTGGTGGTTTTCTCCGAGTACTTCTGATTAATCTGGTCAATATTATGATGGTTTTCTCCGTGTGCTCCTGATTATTCTTGCCAATATTATGATGGTTTTCTCCGTGTGCTCCTGATTATTAATGTCAATATTTTGATGGTTTTTCCCGTGTTCTTGCAATCATTCCTGTGGTTTCTTCAAGTGTTTCTGACTATTCTGAGGAACCGCTCTCTGCATGTATTTTTTTTTTGTCTAATGAGACATGTCATTTTAATTGGAGTTACATTTAATTCGATAATTTCTGCTACTAAATCAAAACTTGCAATTTTTTTTTATCAGGTGGAATACGACAAATATCATTACTCAGTCAAATTAATATTACGCCATGAGACATCTGTGGAGCACCAACATGCAAGACGAACTTCCTTTTCCTTGGAGTCTATCGAAGCCATCCTTCTTTTGCGATCGTTAGTGAGCATCAGGCATCCCGCATAAAAGAACTAAACATTATTTACCTGCAAGCAACATGTGTCGACATCTGTTGTTGAAAAGCAGAACTACATGCATAAAGTACTTTTGCATGAGATATATTAATTATCGCTGATGAAATAATTAAAAAATTATATTTAAGTAATATATCTAATTTAAAACTCTTAGTTTGCATCTGACATTAGTCTCAGTAACTAATATGAATTCCGATTTGGGATCTGACGCTGTATCGAAAGAACATAGGTGTAAGTTTTGCAGTAAAGAGTTTATCTTGAGAAAGAATAAAAGACAACACGAGAAGAATGACTGTGTTAAAAATCCACTGCGCAATATGATAAGTTGTGTTCGATGTAGCAAGTCGTTTACGCGGAGAGAGAGCCTAAAAAGACATGGCAGAACTTGTAGCGCCAAGCCTGCGTACAAGCTAGAGGACAACGATGAATCTACTAGCCTAAGGAAGAGTGATCTGCATTACGACAATAATTTTCTTGACTCTTCCGATCTCGACAAAGAACTAAAATTGAAGGAGGATGATGATTTAAGGAAGAATGAAGACAATGGAAGAATCCTTAACGTGAAAAGTGAGAATATATTCCAGCCGAATTCAAGTAGTTCTTTCCTACTTTGTAAAAATGATGGACTCCTAAAAAGGAAGCATGAAGACGATGAAGACACTTCAACATCATCAACATCGAATTATTATGGTAAATTGGGTGAAGACGATTCCTTCTACGGTGATTGTTACAGTGACTCTGAGGCTGCTGACAAAGACATAGACTATGATGAAGCACCTAAAGCTGCCAAGATCGAAGAATGTGGCGGTGTCCTGAGACCGAAACGTTGGAAACGACGTGATATATTAAATAAATCTGATCAAGTTTGTGATGATCACCGTCTCAAACATGAAAGTTACCCTGAGGTTGGTGGTAAAACGGAAGACACCAGAGATCATAATATTTATTATAAAGGTGCAAGGAAGATGGTGGTAGAAGAGAATGATTACACATCATGGAAAGATCCAAACATATTGGTTGACCGGCTAAGACTTCTACATGGTTCGCTTTGTGCAGGAAACTATTCATGCATCAAAGAAATATCCTTCATACTCAAGGAACTGAGGGAAGCTGGCTACATACAATAATGGCTTGTTTTACTTGCATTTGTATAATGTAAAGAATTAAAATAAATAATTTAAATTATAAGAATTTAATGTTTTTATTTCTTGTATTCTGATTTCTAACTAAGACTTAGATCTCGTAAATTTTGCTTCCTTTTTGGCTTTTTTTTTTTTTTTTTTTTTTTTGTTGTTGTTGATGGAGCTTCCAAATGTGCTTCCTTATTCGATGGTGCTTCCAAAATGTGCTGCCTTTATGATAGTGCATCCAAAATGAGCTGCCTTTTCGTTGTCGGTGCTTCCAAATGTGCTGCCTTTTCGTTGTCGGTGCTACCAAATGTGCTGCCTTTTCGTTTTCGGTGCTTCCAAATGTGCTGCCTTTTCGTTGTCGGTGCTTCCAAATGTGCTGCCTTTTCGTAGTCGGTGCTTAAGAATGTGCTGCCTTTTCGTAGTCGGTGCTTCCAAATGTGCTGCCTTTTCGTTGTCGGTGCTGCCAAATGTGCTGCCTTTTCGTAGTCGGTGCTTCCAAATGTGCTGCCTTTTCGTAGTCGGTGCTTCCAAATGTGCTGCCTTTTCGTTGTCGGTGCTTTCAAATGTGCTGCCTTTTCGTTGTCGGTGCTGTCAAATGTGCTGTCTTTTCGTAGTCGGTGCTTCCAAATGTGCTGCCTTTTGGTAGTCGGTGCTTCCAAATGTGCTGCCTTTTCGATGACGGTGCTTCCAAATGTGCTGCCTTTTCGTTGTCGGTGCTTCCAAATGTGCTGTTTTTTCGTAGTCGGTGCTTCCTATTGTTTTTCCTTTTTTGAAGGTGCTTCCAAATGTGCTTCCTTTTTTTGTTGACGGTGCTTCTATTTTTTTAATGTTGTTTTGACTCTAGTATTTTAGTAAATTGTTCTTGATTTGACTATCGTATTATTCAAACCGGTTAATGTATATTAACGAGTCCTATACAGCAGGACGCTTAGTTTGTTACTGCCGTTGACGGTGTACGGATCACCTAGTTTGTTTCTTCTGGTGTATAAGTAGCGTAATTGCCTGTTCTTGAGACTTCGATGGCATCTTTACCGACTTTAACGTCGTACTCGATGGAGGATGTACCATCGACTACGAGAACCATGACGTCGGCGCCGACGATGTTGGAGCAGATCCCGTTGGCAACGCCTCTGACAACGCTGGAGGAGACTTCGATATGTGCTGTTCCACCATCAGCTGAAGTTTCACCATCTGCATTCCAGACTTCAATTCATGAAGAGCGTGCATCGCATCAGTGCAAATATTGTGACGCATCATTTACTAGAACTTCAAATGCGCGCAGACATGAAAGGAGCGGTTGTTCTAATAATGTTCAAAGAATACATTTTCAGTGTATAAAATGTAATAAACTAATTTCACGTCTCGATAGCTTACATCGTCATTATAAAAAATGCTCCGAGACGTATAATGAACATGGTTATTGTTTCGACTCATGTGTTGTACCGGCTAATGAGACTATATAAGTGATATGAACTTCAGTCCGTCTCTGGCTGTGGTGATGAACGGATCGTATAGACATTTAAAGTCATGTAAAAGGCTTAGTACGTACAATAAGAAGACTGTTTGAATCGAGAAATCCACAAAACTTTAGTAATTTGTCAGTGTTTTTTTTTTGTACTTGTAGTAGTGTAGTATGTATGAAATAAAAGTTTTTTTAAAAGAACTTGCGGTGTTTTTAATTTTCTCAAACCTTACACTTTAGTGGTACTTTTTTAAAATATTAATGTTGTTTTGTATCGACAAGGGATCGAACCACGGACCTTAGTCGATCCAATCAATCAGTATATTGATTACAAATTTATTTAATGAATTTTGAACTTTTTCCCGAATCTCTAGCATTAAAATTACGAATTTCCAATATGGTAGTCTTGACGTCTGATAGGATGATGGTAGTAGAGGATTTAAAGTCTCTTTACGAAAGTTTAGCATGGTTTATTGCAATTATTATTTTTTTCATAAAATTAAACATTATTGCATCGATCGGGTATCGAACCAAGGACAGGAGCGGATCGAATCAATATGTAAATTAATGAGTGATTTATTTAATGAATTTTGGAACTTTTCCCGAATTCCTAGCTAAATAATTACGGATTTTCAAGATGGCGGCCAAATTTCAAGATGGCGGGTGTCACAGTAATAAATGATTACTGCACTCTATCGGATAAGAACTAAACTAACATGGCGTGAGCGCACTCTCGCCGACGATACATTGATGATGGCTTCCAGCATCAAAGACAAGATGGCGGACATGACGTCATACTAGATGACGATCTATATGCTTTGAAAAAAAGTGGTGGGAGTCAGTCTGCTAGCACACACCACGGGGGGAAGGATCGGTCGCCATTTTTAATTTTTTTGCCCTCACCGGGTTCGAACCGAGGACTCCGAACTCCGTGTCGTAAAAATATAATTTTTATAAATCTTTTATTAAAATTTTATTAAATGGATTTTTTTTATAATTTTTAATTTTTTTTCATTAAAATCGGATAATAAATAAAAAAGTTAAAGATGGCGGCCGTAACAAAATTTGCAACGGTGACGTCATCATCCAATATGGCTGCCATGACATCCTTATTTTCAAGGTCGGCGGCTTATAAGCGGCTAGCTCTTAGGAGTTTTAAGCCGCTTTTAGGAGTTTTCGTTTTTTCTAGGGCAAAGCGACTTTTGAGGATTTTCGAAATCCTAATTTTTGAACTGTGGAATTATTTGAGATTTTTTGGCGGAATTTATTTCCACATAAATGGAAATTTTGGCGAATTTTGAGGAATTTTGGGCAAATTTTGCCCAATTTTGACGGATTTTGGCGATTTTTGAGGATCAAATTAAAGGTCACGGTCAAAGGTCATGGTCAAGGTCATCCAAGATGGCCGCCGTGACGTCACAATCCAAGATGGCGGACGTGCCCACACGCTCCACAGCCTGGAAGCCTGCCGCCGGAAATACATTCATATACTACTGATGCATGACGAACTTTGTTTACCGAAGGACAGCGCAGACACGTATCACAAATGTGGGAAGCCTAAGATGTACATACATCAAGTTCTGTCCCTGCCCGAACACGTCCGAATATTCACTTTAGGCCAACCTCGGGTTTATTTATATATATTTATATTTCTCTGTTTATTTTAATGTAGCTATACTAACCTAACTAACCGTAACCTAACCGACTACTTTTAATATTTGAATTCATTTTTCCTGAGCAAAAATAAAACAAATCCCGAGGTTGGCCGAAGGTGAATATTCGGGCAGGGACAGAGCTTGATGTACATCTTAGGTTTCCCTCACAAACGTCGCTGCAGTCGTGTGCAGTCACACAGAGCGACACGTGAGGTACACGGGAGCGCGCTAATGTGTGTGCAAGTAGGGGGGAACATCTCTGTAACACCTCAGCTCAGTGTATAAGGCGTTTGGTGGTTTCTTTAAATCTACGGAAGTCGAATTGACGGAAATGTGTAACAACCGCGGTTCTACTATCTATGGCGGATTGCACGACCCAAAGTTCACATATCAAAAAGGGAAAACGTGCTGTAATGCTGCAAAATTTTAACTGTTTAAAATTTTTTGACGTGACAAGGTCTAATAAATCGATGAACGCCGGCTGCACGCACGAAAAAGTGTCCCGTTACACTGTGTCTCGTTACGCTCATTGTACGCTTGCGCCGCATCTATCTCTCTTCCACTCGATTGGAACAACCATCGATTTGACTTTTTCGAGGCACATTAAACTTGAAACACTCCCATTCGTTTCCTACTTTTCCTATCATCGTCCTATCCTTAACAGAATAACACAGATTGGAAGAAGTTAAATAGCAAACATGTATAAAAGTTATAGTTAAAATAATCTGTTCTTTAAAGTAATAAACATATTTGAATTAATGAGTGCAAATAAAAGTAAATTTATCAATTAAATTTTAGATTTCATTTCACTCCTACTTTGTATCCATACAAAAGTGATAATTAAATCAAAATGATTCAATTTTATTCATAAAAGTATGCAATCATTTCATAAATGTTTTGTTATGACGTTGTCACGTTAAACTATCGCCTGTAAACCGACTTTACAGACAACCAATTTTTTTTAACAAGATAGGCAGTATTTTGATTCAATTCCTTGTCGTAAATTAGGCCCAAAGCTAGGTTTTAATATTTTTAAAGTATTTTTCGTTTTATTTCTTTTTCATTTTCATACATTTCATACAGTTTTAAATATTCGCTCTTCAAATAGAATGACCGGTCGTCGACGTAGCAGCGAATTCTAGCGGCGGGTACGCAAACTACGTGTTTATTCGCGTCCAGAAATGTAGTTGAAAACACAATGTTTGTATATATTTATCACGCTCGGCATCATTTTAAAGAATTATAAAATAATTTCGTGTCCGAGTGTCGTATTATAAGTGCATTTGCAACGTGAGAACACACGAATTCGCTCGTGGCCTAGGTTAGATGTTACACATCTCTGGCGGGTACTGAAATACTCGCTCACAATGTTTTTTTGTAAGCTATTTACACGCGAATGTGATATTTAAATACAAACAATAGCAAAAATATTGTCTGATAACACGTCACTGTATTTAGCGTAGAATAATTTATAATCGATTTTGTAATATCTCTAATGTTTCAAATTATTCTATACATTTTTGGAGTAAGATACACACTTATATGACATTTTTGCTCCAAAAGATACACAGTGATGGTTAATGTCATCCTTATCGACGCCAGGTATAATTTTTTGAATTCTTTCAGGGGTCACACAATATTAATTAAAGTTAAATTTCTTTTTTATGTCACGTTATTCTGTGAAATGGACAACAAATACAATATGTGGCACGGGAAGAAGAAAAAGAAAATAATGATTTAAAAAATAGTATTAAAAAATTAAAAATAAAGCTTTATATCGAAGAAGTAGTGTTATGAAGCAATATGTGGATTATGATTCATTTCTGTGTCGACTAACGACTCATTTTACATATAGGTACAAACAAAAATGGCCAGTAAATAAGTGTAGGACCTAATAATATTTCGTAGTTAAAAGATTGTTTAGGCGAGCAGTACGAAACAATGGCCAACACTGATGTACACAGAAAAAACATTTCTGTACTTTTACCAAAGATTCCTTTGGAAATCAGTTGCCAATAAATAGTTTGTAATACTACAAGAAATGTATTGTAACTTTGTACAACACATAGCTATGGTTGTTATTGCATATATGAAATACGTTTATCGAGATAATACTGAATATTTCTTACGAAAATTGGCGTATAATTTTATATTTTAATTTGTGTTTCATTTAAGCATAATTTTTTTTAACCATGGAAAATATACTTAAATTGTGTTTTTCACATTTTCCAAATCGTCATTTACTTTTCTATGTTCTGTTGTTGAGAAAGTACCTCATTGTCACATATATATGTTAAAAGTTTTTCGCCCAAGAGCTAAAGGTTAGAGCTTGCCAATCATAAGTTAAAGTTTCGATTTTTTGAAGTGTGTAGCTAACACTTTAATTCATCTTCTATCTAAGGTCACACTGGACTCCAAATAACTCTTTAAGATTTAATTCTGACATGTGACGTAAAAATTAAGAACTGACAAAGAAGACAGAATTGTACTAAAATTCTGTACATCTCCAACAAAGAGGACTGAAAAGTATTACAATTTTGTACATCCTCCACATGAAAAGGGCCTAAACTCTTACATGTAGATCTCACCAATTATTCTCTCTCTGAAAAATTTCACCTCATAGAGAGTGTTTTAGAATATATGCAAAAATTTTCAATCAAAGGGGGGAAAAAGTCATATGCACAGAAGGCACAAATTGTTAAGCAATTTTATTTAACACCATAAAATATACACACAATATCAATAATGGAGCATGTTTTATAACTACTGTACAAAAATTTGCATTATTATCTGAAAAAATTAACATCCCACTTTAATTTTGCATAGCTAAATTACATTAATGACAACAGTTGTACTTTTCTTTTAAAAGTTCGGGCTTTTATCTATGTTATTCATTTGAATTTGTGAAAACTTTGATACATTCGTTATCAGAGCAACTTTATACTGAACATTTGTTAATATAAGTAATTAAATGATGAAAATAATGAGATTTTGCTAGTACAGATTGACAAACACTAGTGTCAATAAAATGAATTAACTAAGTTTAAGCAATTTCGTTAAATTATTTAAAGTACAAACGGAATTAATAAGAAAAAAATTTCTCTATACAGTTGTAGCATATACAGACCGATGGTTTGACATAAGATTATGGCCAAATATAATGTATTTAATTTGGTTTGCAATATATAAAGCAATATAAAAACTTATTGCTAGGTGAAGATATTATGTCACACTTTCACGAATTCAATTTTATATAGGTACTTATTTTTCATGGAAAGTACAAAATGTACTGCAGGTATGGAGAGTCAATTTTTAGGTACATCGAAACAGCTTAAGACACGTTATGTATAGAAACCTCAATGTGTTATTATCCTGTGGGTCTACTTCAGGGATATTGGAACAAGGAAAACAAGAACCAAATAGGAATGGCAACAATATATCGCTATATCAATAAATATCGTTTATATATTCGAAATTTTGGCATCGATATATTTTTTCCATCGATACTTCGTTCCGATAACATCGGAATAAAATTTAAAAACAATAACGAATAATTAAAATTTGGAAAATTCTCAAATTGAAATATTTTGCTAGTAAGAGCTAAACTAATTTTAGATATCTTCATTATAAAAGCTTAAATACGTCAAGAATTCAACATTACAGATTATAATTTATAATTTTGTATTAAGAAAAACAAGGGTAAAAGTTTCGGTAGTATCATAACCCGAAACAATAGGTAACATTATCGATATTTTCAAAAGAAGATATTTTAACGGTATCGATACTATTCGAACGATGCATCAAGAGCGATATATCGATACGTGGAAACAGTGTCGCCATCCCTAGGACCGACAGCGAAGGCAAGGACAGCGGGAACGGCGACTGTTGTGACTGGTTCCAGCCGGGGCCTAGTGGGCCTCCTCGTAGTAGCGGCCAGGCAGCCAGGGGTCGCCCCGCTTCACGAAGCCGCCGAAACCGGCCCGGTCGATCTCGTCGAAGTTCTTCTTCACGAAGCTGTCGAAACCGGAGCGATCGATCTCGTCGAAGTTCTTCTTCACGAAGCTGTTGAACCCGGTGCGGTCGATCTCGTCGAAGTTCCTCTTCTGAGAGCCGAAGCCTTTCCCACTGCAACCAACGTGACACATATCGTTATTTATTTTTATATTTTATTTAATTTATATTTATTATAATTCTTAGAGTGCCTAACAACAGTCAGAGCCTTTAACAGGTGGTCACTTAACAAATATTCCAAAAAAATAACAATAACATACACAAAACACAACAATAAAATGGGACAACACAAACATAAACACATGACAAAAGACACTTAAAAAACAGATAATAACTAAATTTGTCAATTTTAAATTAATTAATGAAATAACAGTAATACATTATTTACACCAGAAATTATCTTAACTGCAAGAAAATTAAGAATTGAAAATGTCTTTCATTGAGATTTTTGCCCTTTTGAAAGGATCTAAATCTTTCAAAATATCATTACAATTATCAGTACACCGTTTTGATAGCTCATTTTTTTAATGTGATACGTTCGAAAAGGTCGCATTGTTCTATGATTGAATGAAGGAACTCGAAGACAAATTTTGTTTAATATTTATACAATTATATATATATATATATATATATATATATATATATATGTATGAGCGACTTTTCCAGTACTCGCCACTAGTGTGTAAACATCTGACCTCGGTAACGAGCATATAAACTTATGATACGAAACTCGGTTCTCGAAATTTAACGTAGAATTCTTTAAAATAATGCCTAGAGTGATAAATAAATATATTAACAATTATTCATTTTAATGAAAAACCTTAAACATTAAAAAAAAAAAATAGTTGTCTGTAAAGTCGGTTTACGAACGATAGTTTAACGTGACAACGTCATAACAAAACATTGATGAAATGATTGCATACTTTTATGAATAAAATTGAATCATTTTTATTTAATTATCACTATTTTGTATGGATACAAAGAAGGAGTGAAATGAAATCCACAATTTAATTGATAAATTTACTTTTATTTGCACTCATTAATTCAAAAATGTTTATTACTTTAACGAATAGATTATTTTAACTATAACTTTTATAGGTACATGTTTGCTATTTAACTTCTTCAAATCTGTGTTATTCTGTTAAGGATAGGACGATGATAGGAAAAGTAGGAAACGAATGGGAGTGATTCAAGTTTAATGTGCCTCGAAAAAGTCAAATCGATGGTTTTTCCAATCGAGTGAAAGAGAGATAGATGCGGCGCAAACGTACAATGAGCGTAACGGGACACAGCTTAACGGGACAATGTGTGTAACGGGACACTTTTTCGTGCGTGCAGCCGGCGTTCATCGATTTATTAGACGTCACGTCAAAAACTAACTATGATATTGCTCAATAAGCTGGTACTATTGATTTCTTAGGGCTAGCCGAAAAACAGGAGTACCTCAACGCTGAACCTGTGACATTTACCATTAGACAGGAATTATTATCACCAACGTTTTTGAAACGTCTTTAGGCGCGTTAAGGGTCAAATTTTAGTGTGCAACAGAAATGCAATGAAATAATCCCTAGTTACACAGCAGAAATTTGACACGTTGAAGGTCCTCTACACATGCGTGCAGAAACTGCTATAACCACGAGCTGAAGTTAGTCAAGATGGCGGACACACGTGTGGCAACATGCACCCGTATATGTTAACTTTCGCGAACTTCGGGGGATGTACTGAGCGTATTGGTGTGCCAAAGTTATCTTTGTGGAAGTGAAACTATCCCGGAACAGGTATTGTGAACTAGATTAGTCATAATAATATATACTTGTAACTTTAAAAATACCCATAATTTATTAGCCAGGGAAAATATGTCGGAATAAACATGGCATCAAAGTATTTTAATATTATTTTCCAGAATTAATATAATATACACCAAAGACCATTACAAAGGCCATGCATTCGAGTTTATGAAACCATTTTATTGGGTCAGAAAATTTTTTTTGTACGCGCTCTATCAGAATGCAATGGCGTATGTCCAAAAGCTTACATTAAGTCATGCACTCCCTTTGCACAAATATTTCAAAGATAATACAGAATAAACTCCACATGGTTATTCTTGAAGAAGTGAAATAAATAAAGGAGCTGATAACTGAAGCAATTTTTAACGGTTACAAGCCTTTACAGATGTTCAAATACACAACCTTTCGCGTGGAAATGCGTACCACCGCAAGGCACTCGTGTGAACTGCGCACGTTACGTTGCAAACGGTGGATTTACAATAGTCCGTCGTCTCCATCCGTCATCCGTTCGTCAATCACGCTTTCGTCCGTCAACGCCACGCAGCCAGCCTTGCGATTACCAACCCATCTTCATCCGTCCGTCAGAATATTTTCCCAAATAAGTGCTACCAACAATCCATGTTTTCTTTTCTGTTTTTATGTCCGTATTGTACTGGAATTTCCTCGGAAATATTCAGAGTTGTGAATACGTTGTTCGGACATGAGTTTTAAGAACCGCAAGTTTTATTATACAAAACATCTGAAACGACGCATACCTGTATTATGGAAAAATCGACTGAAACGTCCAAAACCATAGATATAGATCCATCTGTCCGTCCATTAAAGTTAGAGTTTGCCGAGCTTTAGACGGAAGGAGAGATATTTCGGGCCGTCCGATTGGCTGCACGTCACGTGACCGACGCAGGCGACGGGTTAGTGTAATTCCGCCTTACCGCTGGTGAAGACTGCAAGCAAGCGCGCTTCACATAGGTGCGTTTTTTTTTTTTGCGCATCATCCAAACGCTATACGTATTGCGATTACACCGCATGTTGATATAACTTTTTTTTTTACTTCAAATAACGTCGGTAATCAACTCGTTCGTTTATTCCACTTCATTCACTTATTTCACCAAAAAAATTAATAAATAAAAAATATTTTGTCAAGGCAAGGGAAATTTCTCTCGGCTCGAGTTTGGGAAAACCAAATACAACTCACATGTAGTGGGAAATGAAAAAAAAAAAATAAAATGAAACATTTCATCTTCCTGGTGATTGCCAGATAGGTAATTTTTACACAAACTCTTGCCGAAATATTGTCGCATTATGTCGATGGATAAAGTTTCCAAGATTGCAGTAGAACCAATAATGAAATAAACAATATAATTCTAAGGTTTGAATAGTTTTGTAAAAATAAAATAAATAGTTAACTTATAGAACAAAAAAGGTAATTAACTGATGCATCAATTTAGGATGTTTTTAAAATATTTCAGTAAGCTTTTGTAACATTTGCCAATAATGGACTTGTAGTAAACAAATAATATTTTAATTTTGAAATGGTACTTGCCGTGACGAAAGAAATATAAACAATTTCTTAAAGACGTTAATACTGACAGAATAACGCAATAATACAACAGTTCCAAGGTAATGTTATTTACTCGTAACACAGTCTACTTTCCAAAAGCAATATGTATATTTCTGGCCTCTCTTAAATTAGTTGCATTTTCGTATATACTTCCTGACGAGAATATCTGTAACCCACTTATTTATTTCCCTCGCGGAGAAGAAAGATAACCCAATAACTCCTTTGTGCGTTTCTCTTCATCTCTAACGTCTGTATTCATGCCCAAGATGTTTATTTTTTCAACCGAGGTTTATTTAATTTCTATTTAGTAGAAAGCATTGTCTCACCTTTGTTTTGTGCGGCCAAAACTAGTTCTCAGTTACGATAGTTTTAAGTATCTTAATCCTCTAAGTTGTGTGATTCGGTATACATATCATATTGCTTCCGGTATTTTTTTTCTACGAGAAAATAAAATGTAAAAAAAATAACATAAATGTTTAATTATGTTTATAAAATTGATCGACAAAAATGGTTTTGAAGCATTAGAAATAAATAATAGTAATTAACGTAAACATTATATGGTTGCGCGGTGTTAGTTACCACATTTTCAGAGTTTTAGAAATAATTTCATATAAGTGAAGATTTTAAAGACAAAGTCTAAATTCAGATGGTTATTAAAAATGTAAATTATTGATAAGAGGGTCTCAGTTAATGTTAGGGTTGAAATAAAAGTTGCGTTTTAAGGGTCTTAAAAAAAATTCAATTTTTGCCTTTATAGGAAAATTTACAAGCAATATTACGTATTACTGTACTATGAATCTTTATCTTTAAAACAACATTTTATTTGGTTTAGGTTAGTATTTAATTGATTTTTTTTGTATTACAATTCAATATGTTTTAGTTTAGTATTTAAATATATTGTTTACATCCGGTACAATATTTTATATGAGTTATGTTAGTACTAAACGTGAATGTTAAATTGATAGATGATTAATCAGTAATTGTTTTAATTAGTAAATAACCCAACTTTCATTTAGCCTCTAAGCATGAGTTTAACATGTTTATAATAACCGTCTAAATTTAGCCTTTGTCTTGAAGATCTTTACTTTTAGGAAATTATTTCTAAATCCCTAAACAAAAAAATGTGGTAACTAACACCGCGCAGCTATACAAAAGTTTCCTTGAATTACTTTTATTTATTTTCGACGTTTCAAAACTTTTTTTTTGATAAATTTTCTAATCAGTTTCAAACATTGACGTAATTTTTATACACTCTTTTCTCGGAAGCTATATTATATGGCTACCGAATCACACAAACTTAGAGAATCACGATACTTGAAAATATCGTAATTGTGAACCAGTTTTGGTCGCCAGCGCGTGTGTTGGACGTTTAAAAAACGACGCTGTGCCAGCCACCCACGCGCCCTGCGCGCGGAAGGAACTACTTACGTTCGACCGGTCATTGAATGGCCGGAAATAACAGCAACACTTTCCCCTCCCCATCTCTCCGGGCAAAAATACCCCTACTTCGCGGGGGAGAGGAGTTTCTTTTATTTTTAAAGCCGGGCGGAACGTGGGTGCGGTCGAGCTGCCGTGTGACGTCACGGATGGCGTTATTTTCGAAGGTAGTGGGGGTTTCGGAACACACCCGCCTGGCCTGGCCACCACGTGGTTCGCACGACCGCCAGCGAATCAGCGTGGCCTGAGAAACATTCCGAACAATCTGCGTAATTAAAAAAAATGTAAGTTTTCGTTCGTTAACAATCTCAAATCTCTGAAATTTCTTCACCGATTCCTTCGAAATTTTGAAAAAAATAACTTTGCATTCGAATACGCGCGTGTATTTGTATACCTATGACACACCTGTGACAGGTAAAACGATACATAAAAATATAGATAAGTAGACATGAAAATGTAGACATAGAGAGATAGAGAAAGGTATAGAGAGCTACAGATAGGGATATATACAGATATATTGAGAGATAGAGCGAGGGATATATATATATATATATATATATATATAGATTGAGTTATAGATAGAAACATAGATACATACAGAGATAGAGAGATATAGAGAAATTTATATATATATATATATATATATATATATATATAAATATAGTGAGATTTATAGAATGATATTTATATAGAGAAGGATAGAGAAATGCTTTTTATATATGTAGGTACCTACTTCAAATAAATTATAAAATAATTGAAAGAGGCATAGCAACGCATGCTGGGCATTATTTAGTGAGTAATTAAAAAAAAAAGCAGGGTTTAAGGATCGGTCCCACAAGACAGGTTGATTATTTTATTTATTTGTTATTGATATTAGTTAGAGAATTATTCTGTAAAATTACGATAGCTCTTTTCGGTTTATTGTTTGCCCACAAATGTTCTACTAGATTTTTTTTCTAAAATTTATTTTCAAACATTCATAACGACTAGCACTTACTTGGCGTTTAAACGCCGTTAGATAATCTTCTTTGAATGTTTTTTTTTGTAACGGGGAAGATTGATTTGAAATATTATTTTGGATGTGTTTAATTTCATCTCCCGGTTCGCGTGTGCGTCGCTCTAGTGTCACTGTGTTGTACAGATTATCTGTTTACTAGGTTTCTCTGTTGTCGCTGCTTTGTTCAAGGTTGTTTCTTGCGTGGAATGTTGTACGAATACTTTTATCTAAATACCTATAGTGAGTAAAACTTCAAGCAGAACCTAATCGATCAGCTTACTGATGAAGTTCCAACGCACGGATCTCTAAATATAACTCGCAGTTGGACTGCGTGTATGGCAAACCATTTCCGCTAGGACCAACACTCCCATTAACAGTACAGATGAAGCGAAGAAGTCTGTTAAACACAACATCGAGAAATTCTGTCGGGAAGGAAAAAAAATCTATGTCGAAAAAAATGACAACTTGAAAATACGTGAAAATGTTGGCATACAAATTTTGACAATCCTTAGTTAACATTGAAATGTAGAGATAGCGCAGTTCTCATCATACTTTGGAGACACAAGAAAATGTAATCAGTTCAAAAAGTTTAAGGTTTGTTAGTAGGAAGTAATTACAGAAAAAACCTTGGGTTGGAATATAAAATAAATAGAACTTCCCTTCAATTATACACTATCGAAACCATTCTTATTTTTTAAACTTTCTAAATATTGTGTAAAAGTCTGTTGAAATAAATTTGTATGTAACCAACCCTTATTTGAAAGGGGTGGAAATAACGTTTTAAATTAAAAAAAATAATAATTTTTTAAAAGATGTACTATCAAATACGGTGTATTTTATTGTGTAAAATTACTTCCTTAGTTGGCATAATACGAAATTCTTTCTTATCTCTTCAATGCTGAATGCATTGAGTTAAAACCATTTATTATATTTTACAATGTTTAATCGATCATTTTATAACATTGAAGAACATAAAGATGTTATGATGTTATGTATGTTATAATGATCCAGAAGTTTATAGAAGTATCCAGAATAAATAGGTACTTCTAAATCTACTTACGCCTGTAGGCTGTATCGAAAGGGAATTTAAAAAAAAAAATACGGTTTCTATGAGTATATATTTTTCGTTTCTTCACACGTTACATAATGTATTAAATTGTTAACCTAATTGTTGCAAGTAAAATATGTCTGGTTCCTTGAAAATAATGAAGAAGGCCATGGCTGGAACGATCTCTGTAGCTAAAACTTGCTTCGACTAAAAAAAAAAAAAAAAAAAAAAAAAAAACAAAAAAAACATTTTGAGTAGCGAAGTTCCGGAGTACGTAACGTATCTCGTGCGGTCAAAAAACGAACGAGCCCTTTCACCCGGGTCGGACTCGTAATGCGTGTGTGGACCGCTTGGGAGACCGTTACGACCTATAACTGACTCGCTGGTTAAAGCAAAGCCTGTGCTTCGCCTCGGAATAGCCCCCCCCCCCCCCCCCTGCTGCGTTAGGACGGGTGTCCGCGACCGGGCAAATGTTGAAAGCCCTTCAGACGCCGGGTGATTATTTCCCCGAGTGAGGGAAAAAACGGCCTTAGAAGTACTACGCAGGGAAGAACCGTTAGCGCACGGCGTTCCGGCCCTGGCTGCTTTGAAAGCCTGCCCAACCCCCCTGCCACGACTCCCTGAAACTGCGGACAAGTGCCTTTTAGAGCCTCTTTTCCCTTAGGGCGACAGTGGAACGTCGACCTTAGTTACCGCCGAAAGGCTCTGCTTTCCTCGGGAAGCATGACGTTTGGGCGACCCGACCCCGCGATCACTTCCCGAACATACCCGAAGTTCGACAGCTCGTTCGTGCAACTTCGCGGTTGGAACAGAAGAAAAAAAAAATAAAACACTGTTTCCGAGATTCTATAAGCGTATTTTATATATCGTTGACGCAACAAAAAAAAAAGTTTCGTTTTGTTTGCGATCGTCTAAACATGCCAAAACCTACCCTCCCGGATAAAGTAAACAAAAGAATAACTAATTTTTTTTGAAACGTTTAAATTAATTTTTCATCGATTTTATGTATTATATATGTAACAGATTAACATTACCAATCTTTCATTTCAGTTATGTTCACGTAGACGTTCGTTACAATAGGAAAAAATAAATATCTTGCTCTAGAAGTGGAACTTCAAAGGCAGGGAGAGTAGCCTGAAGGGCTGCCCATCCAATGGGCAACAATTCAGACAAGCTTTCAAAAACACCACTGTCAGAAAAATCCTGATGGGCTGCCCATCCAAGGGGCAACAATTCAGACAACCTTTAAAAAACACCACTGTCAGAAAAATCCTGATGGGCTGCCCATCCAATGGGCAACAATTCAGACAACCTTTCAAAAAAACTACTGACAGAGAAATCCTGATGGGCTGCCCTTCCAAGGGGCAACAATTCAGACAACCTTTCAAAAACACTACTGTTAGAAAAATCCTGATGGGCTGCACATCCAAGGGGCAAGTTTTCAGGATTATTTAAACTCTTAAAGGAGCGTGTTTTCAGAAATTGGATGGGCTGCCCTTCCAGTCTCTGTACAAATAAACCACTGTCAGAAAAATCCTGAAGGGCTGCCCTTCCATTGGGCAACAATTCAGTCGCCCCGCTGATTTAGGCTTGTTCACTGTGAGTTTTATTTCATTTTTATTTCATATTTTACGTTCTTGAATATTTTTTCCATGACAAAGAGTGCATTTTGCAATGGCTAAGTCCAAGAAATTTTATTTAATCAATATCCGTTACATGAATAATTGAAAGAACGTATTATAACCTTTAACTGTGAAGTTTCACTTGTAACGCGCATGGTGGCGACGCAGCCTTTCCTTTTCTCTTGGTTGGTGATGATACAAGAATAAGATCTCAGGACGTTGCCGGAGTTGTGTCGGAGACGAACTGTTCAAGTGTTCTGTGCAACGGACCGCGACAGATAACAGACTAGTATTCTGTCTGCTCCTGAGAAGCTGAAGGCAGCAGTAATCATGTGTTCCAGAAACGTTACAGCATCGTTAAAGTTATTACCAAGCCCTTTATTATCGGCTCTTGTCGTAAAAGGTTCTTAAGAGCTGCCATTAGAACGTAAAAAATATTTTTTTTTTTGCGCAAGAGGAACGGTGTGTTAGAACTTTTTGTAAGAGTTTTTTTTTTTCAAGTTCTACAATAACCCTGGGGGAGAGGGGGTGGAAACTTAAATACATAATGAAGCATATAAACATAAATTATGAAACTATTTGTGTATATTTTTTTCTTTTAGCAAATATTTAGTTTTAAGAGACCATCATATATATTTTAAATACCAATTAGTATTGACGCTTAAAATAATGTCTAGATAGGAAAATACTTCTAAACTAACCAATTTATTTAAAACTGAATTTATTTATTATTTTTAAAGAATTTAAATTTAAACAAAATATTAGAGAAAACACCTTTAAAAAATAATTTTAATATTTGACAGTTAAGGCGTAAGATATTACGTATTATTTTGTAAATTTTTGGTAAAAGGTTATATTTCTTTACATGTCGTGTATAATTAAAAAAAATTGTGTTAGAATTATGCTTATTATTTATATTTGTTATAATCTCCAATAAAATAAATATATAAGCACATGTTTTACCTTTTTTAGACTATATATATAAATAAATAAATAAATAAATAAATAAATATATATATATATATATGAGATTGTGTACACCAGTTGATTTCGAAAGTTAAGTTGGAGATCGTAAGTAAATTCTTACAGAATTCAAAAATAGGTTTATATAATATCATTGGCTCCTGAATTCTCCAGGGTGTGTCTAAAGCACACGTCAGAACTTTGGATGCGTGTTCAGGAAGTGTAGGATACGCAGAAATGGCAAATAACATACAAAGGTTTACCGCTAGAGCCATTACCGTGTATAAGGCGATACATTTGTTACGGTGTGTACAGCTGTAACGTTTTTATCCCTATCCTCTGCGCTGTGGTCACCAAGAAACACGGGTTGGTACGGGCGAAAAGCGCCAGTAGTTCGCCTAGTGTGAGTGCCACGCAGTGTAAGTATCCCTGGTACCGACGGTATCCTGGAGCGCAGCGATAAGCAAAAGACAGAAGCTAACGTCACAGCAGCTCCGTGGGCATGCACACCCGGGCGAGACTCTGAGCGAGTAGGACTACTCTCTGTCAGCGTCGAATCACAGAGCGAGTATGAAGACTGACTGCGTCACACCAAAGAGCGAGTATGAAGACTCTCTGACTGTGTCGCACCAAAGAGCGAGTAGGAAGACTCTCTGAGTGCGTCGGACCACAGAGCGAGTATGAAGACTCTCTGACTGCGTCGGACCACCGAGCGAGTAGGAAGACTCTCTGACTGCGTCGGACCACAGAGCGAGTATGAAGACTCTCTGACTGCGTCGGACCACCGAGCGAGTAGGAAGACTCTCTGAGTGCGTCGGACCACAGAGCGAGTATGAAGACTCTCTGACTGCGTCGGACCACCGAGCGAGTAGGAAGACTCTCTGACTGCGTCGGACCACCGAGCGAGTAGGAAGACTCTCTGACTGCGTCGGACCACCGAGCGAGTAGGAAGACTCTCTGACTGCGTCGGACCACCGAGCGAGTAGGAAGACTCTCTGACTGCGTCGGACCACCGAGCGAGTAGGAAGACTCTCTGAGTGCGTCGGACCACAGAGCGAGTATGAAGACTCTCTGACTGCGTCGGACCACCGAGCGAGTAGGAAGACTCTCTGACTGCGTCGGACCACAGAGCGAGTATGAAGACTCTCTGACTGCGTCGGACCACCGAGCGAGTAGGAAGACTCTCTGAGTGCGTCGGACCACAGAGCGAGTATGAAGACTCTCTGACTGCGTCGGACCACCGAGCGAGTAGGAAGACTCTCTGAGTGCGTCGGACCACAGAGCGAGTATGAAGACTCTCTGACTGCGTCGGACCACCGAGCGAGTAGGAAGACTCTCTGAGTGCGTCGGACCACAGAGCGAGTATGAAGACTCTCTGACTGCGTCGGACCACCGAGCGAGTAGGAAGACTCTCTGAGTGCGTCGGACCACAGAGCGAGTATGAAGACTCTCTGACTGCGTCGGACCACCGAGCGAGTAGGAAGACTCTCTGAGTGCGTCGGACCACAGAGCGAGTATGAAGACTCTCTGACTGCGTCGGACCACCGAGCGAGTAGGAAGACTCTCTGAGTGCGTCGGACCACAGAGCGAGTATGAAGACTCTCTGACTGCGTCGGACCACCGAGCGAGTATGAAGACTCTCTGACTGCGTCGGACCACCGAGCGAGTAGGAAGACTCTCTGACTGCGTCGGACCACCGAGCGAGTAGGAAGACTCTCTGACTGCGTCGGACCACCGAGCGAGTAGGAAGACTCTCTGACTGCGTCGGACCACCGAGCGAGTAGGAAGACTCTCTGACTGCGTCGGACCACCGAGCGAGTAGGAAGACTCTCTGAGTGCGTCGGACCACAGAGCGAGTATGAAGACTCTCTGACTGCGTCGGACCACCGAGCGAGTAGGAAGACTCTCTGACTGCGTCGGACCACAGAGCGAGTATGAAGACTCTCTGACTGCGTCGGACCACCGAGCGAGTAGGAAGACTCTCTGAGTGCGTCGGACCACAGAGCGAGTATGAAGACTCTCTGACTGCGTCGGACCACCGAGCGAGTAGGAAGACTCTCTGAGTGCGTCGGACCACAGAGCGAGTATGAAGACTCTCTGACTGCGTCGGACCACCGAGCGAGTAGGAAGACTCTCTGACTGCGTCGGACCACCGAGCGAGTAGGAAGACTCTCTGACTGCGTCGGACCACCGAGCGAGTAGGAAGACTCTCTGACTGCGTCGGACCACCGAGCGAGTAGGAAGACTCTCTGAGTGCGTCGGACCACAGAGCGAGTATGAAGACTCTCTGACTGCGTCGGACCACCGAGCGAGTAGGAAGACTCTCTGACTGCGTCGGACCACCGAGCGAGTAGGAAGACTCTCTGACTGCGTCGGACCACCGAGCGAGTAGGAAGACTCTCTGACTGCGTCGGACCACCGAGCGAGTAGGAAGACTCTCTGAGTGCGTCGGACCACAGAGCGAGTATGAAGACTCTCTGACTGCGTCGGACCACCGAGCGAGTAGGAAGACTCTCTGACTGCGTCGGACCACCGAGCGAGTAGGAAGACTCTCTGACTGCGTCGGACCACCGAGCGAGTATGAAGACTCTCTGACTGCGTCGCACCAAAGAGCGAGTAGGAAGACTCTCTGTCTGCGTCGGACCACAGAGCGAGTATGAAGACTATCTGAGGGCGTTGGACCACAGAGCGAGTATGAAGACTCTCTGACTGCGTCGCACCAAAGAGCGAGTAGGAAGTCTCTCTGTCTGCGTCGGACCACAGAGCGAGTATGAAGACTATCTGAGGGCGTTGGACCACAGAGCGAGTATGAAGACTCTCTGACTGCGTCGCACCAAAGAGCGAGTAGGAAGTCTCTCTGTCTGCGTCGGACCACAGAGCGAGTATGAAGACTCTCTGACTGCGTCGCACCAAAGAGCGAGTAGGAAGACTCTCTGTCTGCGTCGGACCACAGAGCGAGTATGAAGACTCTCTGACTGCGTCGCACCAAAGAGCGAGTAGGAAGTCTCTCTGTCTGCGTCGGACCACAGAGCGAGTATGAAGACTCTCTGACTGCGTCGCACCAAAGAGCGAGTAGGAAGACTCTCTGTCTGCGTCGGACCACAGAGCGAGTATGAAGACTCTCTGACTGCGTCGCACCAAAGAGCGAGTAGGAAGTCTCTCTGTCTGCGTCGGACCACAGAGCGAGTATGAAGACTATCTGAGGGCGTTGGACCACAGAGCGAGTATGAAGACTCTCTGACTGCGTCGCACCAAAGAGCGAGTAGGAAGACTCTCTGTCTGCGTCGGACCACAGAGCGAGTATGAAGACTATCTGAGGGCGTTGGACCACAGAGCGAGTATGAAGACTCTCTGACTGCGTCGCACCAAAGAGCGAGTAGGAAGTCTCTCTGTCTGCGTCGGACCACAGAGCGAGTATGAAGACTATCTGAGGGCGTTGGACCACAGAGCGAGTATGAAGACTCTCTGACTGCGTCGCACCAAAGAGCGAGTAGGAAGACTCTCTGTCTGCGTCGGACCACAGAGCGAGTATGAAGACTATCTGAGGGCGTTGGACCACAGAGCGAGTATGAAGACTCTCTGACTGCGTCGCACCAAAGAGCGAGTAGGAAGTCTCTCTGTCTGCGTCGGACCACAGAGCGAGTATGAAGACTATCTGAGGTCGTTGGACCACAGAGCGAGTATGAAGACTCTCTGACTGCGTCGCACCAAAGAGCGAGTAGGAAGTCTCTCTGTCTGCGTCGGACCACAGAGCGAGTATGAAGACTATCTGAGGGCGTTGGACCACAGAGCGAGTATGAAGACTCTCTGACTGCGTCGCACCAAAGAGCGAGTAGGAAGTCTCTCTGTCTGCGTCGGACCACAGAGCGAGTATGAAGACTATCTGAGGGCGTTGGACCACAGAGCGAGTATGAAGACTCTCTGACTGCGTCGGACCAAAGAGCGAGTAGGAAGTCTCTCTGTCTGCGTCGGACCACAGAGCGAGTATGAAGACTATCTGAGGGCGTTGGACCACAGAGCGAGTATGAAGACTCTCTGACTGCGTCGGACCACAGAGCGAGTATGAAGACTATCTGAGGGCGTCGGACCAAAGAGCGAGTAGGAAGACTCTCTGACTGCGTCGGACCACAGAGCGAGTATGAAGACTATCTGAGGGCGTTGGACCACAGAGCGAGTATGAAGACTCTCTGACTGCGTCGGACCACAGAGCGAGTAGGAAGACTATCTGAGGGCGTTGGACCACAGAGCGAGTATGAAGACTCTCTGACTGCGTCGGACCAAAGAGCGAGTAGGAAGTCTCTCTGTCTGCGTCGGACCACAGAGCGAGTATGAAGACTATCTGAGGGCGTCGGACCACAGAGCGAGTATGAAGACTATCTGAGGGCGTTGGACCACAGAGCGAGTATGAAGACTCTCTGACTGCGTCGCACCAAAGAGCGAGTAGGAAGTCTCTCTGTCTGCGTCGGACCACAGAGCGAGTATGAAGACTATCTGAGGGCGTCGGACCACAGAGCGAGTATGAAGACTATCTGAGGGCGTTGGACCACAGAGCGAGTATGAAGACTCTCTGACTGCGTCGCACCAAAGAGCGAGTAGGAAGTCTCTCTGTCTGCGTCGGACCACAGAGCGAGTATGAAGACTCTCTGACTGCGTCGGACCAAAGAGCGAGTAGGAAGTCTCTCTGTCTGCGTCGGACCACAGAGCGAGTATGAAGACTATCTGAGGGCGTTGGACCACAGAGCGAGTATGAAGACTCTCTGACTGCGTCGCACCAAAGAGCGAGTAGGAAGACTCTCTGTCTGCGTCGGACCACAGAGCGAGTATGAAGACTATCTGAGGGCGTTGGACCACAGAGCGAGTATGAAGACTCTCTGACTGCGTCGCACCAAAGAGCGAGTAGGAAGTCTCTCTGTCTGCGTCGGACCACAGAGCGAGTATGAAGACTCTCTGACTGCGTCGGACCAAAGAGCGAGTAGGAAGTCTCTCTGTCTGCGTCGGACCACAGAGCGAGTATGAAGACTATCTGAGGGCGTTGGACCACAGAGCGAGTATGAAGACTCTCTGACTGCGTCGCACCAAAGAGCGAGTAGGAAGTCTCTCTGTCTGCGTCGGACCACAGAGCGAGTATGAAGACTATCTGAGGGCGTTGGACCACAGAGCGAGTATGAAGACTCTCTGACTGCGTCGGACCAAAGAGCGAGTAGGAAGTCTCTCTGTCTGCGTCGGACCACAGAGCGAGTATGAAGACTATCTGAGGGCGTTGGACCACAGAGCGAGTATGAAGACTCTCTGACTGCGTCGCACCAAAGAGCGAGTAGGAAGTCTCTCTGTCTGCGTCGGACCACAGAGCGAGTATGAAGACTCTCTGACTGCGTCGCACCAAAGAGCGAGTAGGAAGACTCTCTGTCTGCGTCGGACCACAGAGCGAGTATGAAGACTATCTGAGGGCGTTGGACCACAGAGCGAGTATGAAGACTCTCTGACTGCGTCGCACCAAAGAGCGAGTAGGAAGTCTCTCTGTCTGCGTCGGACCACAGAGCGAGTATGAAGACTATCTGAGGGCGTTGGACCACAGAGCGAGTATGAAGACTCTCTGACTGCGTCGCACCAAAGAGCGAGTAGGAAGTCTCTCTGTCTGCGTCGGACCACAGAGCGAGTATGAAGACTATCTGAGGGCGTTGGACCACAGAGCGAGTATGAAGACTCTCTGACTGCGTCGCACCAAAGAGCGAGTAGGAAGTCTCTCTGTCTGCGTCGGACCACAGAGCGAGTATGAAGACTATCTGAGGGCGTTGGACCACAGAGCGAGTATGAAGACTCTCTGACTGCGTCGCACCAAAGAGCGAGTAGGAAGACTCTCTGTCTGCGTCGGACCACAGAGCGAGTATGAAGACTATCTGAGGGCGTTGGACCACAGAGCGAGTATGAAGACTCTCTGACTGCGTCGCACCAAAGAGCGAGTAGGAAGACTCTCTGTCTGCGTCGGACCACAGAGCGAGTAGGAAGTCTCTCTGGCTGTCGTCGGACCACAGAGCGAGTAGGAAAACTCGCTGCCTGGATCGAATAACCTACCGAATAGGGCACTAACTGGATGCCGAAGAACCTCTGGGCGAGTAGGACTACTCGCTGCCAGCGTCTGACTAAAGAGCGAGTAGGAAGACTCGCTGGCTGTTGAGTAGGAGACTCGCTGGGCGTCTACTGACCACAAAGCGAGTAGGACGACTCGCTGTCTCCGCTGGGATCGCTGATCGGGCGCTGACCTGATGGACGAGTAATGCCGGCGCCAGAGCGAGCTGGAGACTAGTCCCTTCCCGACGCCTGGAGAGCGAGTGATACACCCGCTGGCAACCACGAAGAAACGAGGCAAGTACCAACAGTAGTAGAGACCCTTGAAGATAAAAGGTTTTGAATTCTCGCACGCCAGGGCGTGACAAGTATTAGCTTTAGCCAGACAAAACTATTAATGGAAACTGATAATATTTTAAAGTCAGCTTTTAATAGTTTAGAGCAATTTGGCGTAATCGAGCTCTTGTCGTTTAAAGACAGTTCGATTCCCTTTTGAACAGACGTGAAAAAATTTAATGCACTCGTCTCGCACGAATTGTAAATACCTATGTTCAGTATTAATGTCACGCTAAATTTACGTTAAAGTCATAAGTTTATAGGTATATTAAATTATGTGTATAGTATGTGTAGGCTTTCTGGCGACTGTTTTGGAAGAAAAACTCAGTCTAAGTCACCAAAGTAATGTTGCGATTGTCAGCTACATTATTTATATATGAATAAACTGTTTAAATGTGAAGATACCTAGACGTTATTTTTACCCCTATCTTTATACAAGCTTGTTGATTAACACATGGAATATCTTTATGTAGAAAGTCATATCGGAAAGGTACATCAGTACCCGAAACGTGCGAATAGTGCAAAATTCACAAAACACAGTAAACATGTAAGTAGTTGCCCAGCCTTCAGTGGACTTGACTGCGTGCAGTTACTGCGCAGTAGTACAGTACTAATCACATCCTGCTATGCCCGTAAGGTGTGTTATGCACCGTGCGCACGATCGTCGATATAGCATTACACATAACCGGGATCCAGCGTGTCTCATCGTGCCTACACCGTACAAGGATAAAGGGAAGCAAGCTCTGGTCAATGTTAATCGACGTTTAGGTACATCCTGTATAAGAATTACTTTCTGCAATTTGAGTTGGGGCCATCTGTGGAAGCGATAGTGTGCCCGAAGTTTCTTATCGCATTGTTGCAGCCATCTTCAAGGACCTCAAACCATAAGCTAATAAGTTGTTGGTGCCAATATCCCGATTGTCTTCTTAATAAACCGTTTGGCTTATAGGATACAACTTGGCTTGGCGAGCATATCCTGTAGTGTATGGGGCGCGTAAAGGACGTCAACCAATAATTGTGTTGACCTCCGGAAAAGTTTCGAGGATCCTCACATGAACGCCGATGAAGCCTTGCGTGAAAGGATGAGTCTCTCGGTTCTTTTCACGCATCCTAGTGGCCTTTGAGAAATTTGTGGCGCAATCTTACCGTAAAAAATGTAACGATAGTCTGTTGCTTGGCCAGCCACCTGCAGCTTACATCCTTTATTGTCAGATTGTTTACTTGAATGTGAAAAAAATTGAATTTCGCCTTAAATTAGAGTGTGAAAAATTTGTAAACGAAATCAAATGACCGCAAAAAAAAAAGCACGTTAAAGAGTTTTTCAGTACTCGACTTTGATGGGTAACATCTAACCTCGGTAATGAGCTAATTCATGTGTTATATTGCTTCAAATACTTTTATAATACGAAAATAGGATACGAAATTTAAAAAAAAAAATAATGCCGAGCGTGATAAATAGGTACGCAAATTGTGTTTTATACTAAATTTCTGGACGCGAATTACACGTAGTTTCCACACCCACCGCTAGAATTCGCTGCCGGAGCTACGCTGACTATCAAATCATTCTATTTGTAACCCAAAATTTTAAACTATATATAATGAAACGGCTCCGATAAAAACGAAAAATATTTGAAAAAATACTAAACCCCGGCTTTGGACCTGATTTTTGACAACGAATTTTATTAAATACTGCCCATCTTGCCAAAATTCATTAAACAGTTAATAACTCTACTCTTACCTTGTTATTGGACTATATCATTTTATTATTACTTTCAAATGAGGTATTGGTGACAATCAATTTTAAACCACATAAAAACATGGGACAATAATGGCTGTAGACAAATAAAAACACACTATGTAGTTATGTTGTTTGGAAAACTGCAAATATTTTTAATAACTTTATCCCTCACGGTTAGACAAATATCCCACATAAATAAATTCAACTTTACTACAAAAATCAGGCAGTTTGAATTTCAGAATAAAAACTGTGGCAGTGATAGATTAGCTTAACAGATCATCCTTAAATTCGTAATTTCCGGAGGTATGTAGGGCACACACATAAACCAAAAGTTTGTTTGTCCTGATAGATTTTATGTCACCAAATATTTTCACCACTTGAAAGTTTTATTTTAACTGCTTAGTCTATTTATAATGCGCCGGCTAGTTAGTTCAGGGTGAGCAGATAACTTTAAAAACAAGACACCTGGGGTTAGACAAGATAATGAAGTTTGTAATAAATAAAAAAAATTATGTTTATAAAAATTATGTCACGAATTTCTATTAAGTTCCTTAGGGTTCATTTGTCTATAGGGTCATAAAAATCAGATGTGTGTTTTGGGTAGCGGTGACAATTAGGGAAATTAACAAGCGCCACAATGGCGTAACTTACGGTATCGGCGACAATCGCAATTTCTATCTACAATAATTAAATAAATTGTACATATTTCCCTAAAACATTTTCTACACACGTAGCTTTGCACATCTACTTGTGTCATAAATACACACAATCCTATTTACTTTCAATTGTTATATTTATTTAACAAACTATATTGGCTTTAACTTCGAGCGTCCTTCGGTCTTCAAAAAGTCACCAACATTCTTTCGATCGTTGCCAGCCCGTTCAAAAACGTCCATATGGCGCATTCCTATTGGCCCGTACGAATCGTAAGAGTTAAGCTTTAAGTCCAAAACAATTACACTCAATTACAACAATAACCGAAATATTAAATGTTTTTCAAAATAAAACTTGACCAAGGAAAAATACGTGTTATTAAATGTTGTAATAAAAAAAATAAGTTTTTAAATGTATTGTTGCAAACGACTCGGTCCACAGTCATAGAGAGCATTCACATTGATAGATGTTTTCTGTTTATAATCAAATAATATTGACAATCGATACTGTTTTGTAATGATTCACAATGTTAAATTAAATGTTTGCAAACGTAAATATAAACAAACAATCTGGGCCTATGTTTCGGCACATAACTTAAAGTCTAAGTTTGCCTTTGTGAACTTTCGTTCATGCCATCCGCCACAGATGGCAGCACCGTGGTTACACATTTCCGTTCCATGCGACTTTCGTTACATTCACTAAAATTACTCCCACCAAATACCGTCTACCCAGAGCTAAGATTTTACACATCGAAGTTAGTATTTCTTTGTTGATACACCAGGTTGTGTTAGCGAGGAAATAAATTGGGTTTTTCATAAAGAGTGGTTTCTCATTGAGTGCAACCTTGGAATCGATAGAATAAATTGTCTGAAAGGCAGTTTGCACGCAACGATTTACTGTAGGTCATGAAGGTAATGTAAATCATACGATAAAACGTTCATTTTATGAGGTGTCTACGCTTTTCCAATTTCGCGTACGTTATCCACGCAAGTTATAATCTCCACGATCCAATTTTAAGGACATCCGTAATTGAGAAATCTCTGTTTTGTTTGACTCTTTGCCTTGTACAAATGCAACTGCATTAGCTCAGGGTAAAGAGGAAAGCAATACACGATGGTCAAGAGAATGGATTTTCGCACTGGCGCAATCATCTACACATTGATTGCAGTACGGATAGTCATTTATTAGAGTTGGTAACGCTATATACAAAAAAAAAAAAGACTGGCTCTTTTTCGCCGCATGTCCTATCACTTATCGGGAAACAATGATTAATCATCCATTCTATCGATTTGTCTGTGGTTTTCGTTTAGTGTCGGTAAGACGTATTTTACACGCTCCGTTTTAACTGATATAACTCATCCAATACGATTTAAACCTACAGTAACTATTTACGGGCATTTTGATTTTTTACTTAGTGTTTTTACATATTAATTTTATATGTTTACAATATTACCATTATTAATTGCATACAAAATTTTTTTTTCTGATAAATAAGATTTTATTTAGTGGTTTTTAATGAAGTTAAAGGTAAATTTTTATGCCTGTCCAAGCATGTACTGAAAGCATAAAATCATGTGATATACAAGGTTGCCTAAACACAATTTTGCCTTCAAATTCAACTGATTATTTTTCGTATATCATTCATTAAATCAAAGAAAATTATTTTCCATAAAACCACAGGCACCTGATTTTTTTCATTGCCAGTTAAGAGACTTGCGCTTGGAGGTGATACCGCGCCAGAAGCAACAGCGAGTGTTTCGCCTCACTAACAAAGTTACATCCTTGACCAGTTGGCAGGGCTGGCGCGACCATATAGGCGAACTAGGCAACCGCCTAGGACGCCAAGTAGCTGGGGGCGGCGCAGCACGACACATGACAGCTGATATAATATGTTTAACGATTATTGAATCTAGATGAAAATGGATTTTTGTAACAGTTTGAAATGTTTATATTGATATAAGTAATTATTTAAAGTCCACGGTGACCTGTTTATGATTTGTAATAGTAATAAGTAAAAAAGAAAGAAAAGCCTGCTTACATTTGATTGTTGACAGAATATTAGGCTTACGTGATGTATTTTGAGGCATGGTCAGTTTTTTTTGGGGTGTCCGGCCCGGCGGTGGGGGGGGGGGGGAAATAAAGGTTTTTCGCCTAGGGCGCCAATTTACTTTACACCGGCCATGCCAGTCGGGCCCCTTAAGCCTTAAGTAACACCCCTAACTGGGCGGACCCCTTAAGGCAGAAGTCACACGGCTGACTGGGCGGGCCCCTCAAGGCAGAAGCCACACGGCCGACTGGGCGGACCCCTTAAGGCAGAAGCCACACGGCCGACTGGGCGGGCCCGTCAAGGCAGAAGTCACACGGCCGACTGGGCGGGCCCCTCAAGGCAGAAGTCACACGGCTGACTGGGCGGACCCCATTAAGGCAGAAGTCACACGGCCGACTGGGCGGGCCCCTCAAGGCAGAAGCCACACGGCCGACTGGGCGGGCCCCTCAAGGCAGAAGCCACACGGCTGACTGGGCGGACCCCTGAAGGCAGAAGCCACACGGCCGACTGGGCGGGCCCCTCAAGGCAGAAGCCACACGGCCGACTGGGCGGGCCCCTTAAGGCAGAAGCCACACGGCCGACTGGGCGGACCCCATTAAGGCAGAAGTCACACGGCCGACTGGGCGGGCCCCTCAAGGCAGAAGCCACACGGCCGACTGGGCGGGCCCCTCAAGGCAGAAGCCACACGGCTGACTGGGCGGGCCCCTCAAGGCAGAAGTCACACGGCTGACTGGGCGGGCCCCTCAAGGCAGAAGTCACACGGCCGACTGGGCGGGCCCCTCAAGGCAGAAGCCACACGGCTGACTGGGCGGGCCCCTCAAGGCAGAAGTCACACGGCTGACTGGGCGGGCCCCTCAAGGCAGAAGCCACACGGCCGACTGGGCGGGCCCCTCAAGGCAGAAGTCACACGGCTGACTGGGCGGGCCCCTCAAGGCAGAAGTCACACGGCTGACTGGGCGGGCCCCTCAAGGCAGAAGCCACACGGCCGACTGGGCGGGCCCCTCAAGGCAGAAGTCACACGGCCGACTGGGCGGGCCCCTCAAGGCAGAAGTCACACGGCTGACTGGGCGGGCCCCTCAAGGCAGAAGTCACACGGCTGACTGGGCGGGCCCCTCAAGGCAGAAGCCACACGGCCGACTGGGCGGGCCCCTCAAGGCAGAAGTCACACGGCCGACTGGGCGGGCCCCTCAAGGCAGAAGTCACACGGCCGACTGGGCGGGCCCCTCAAGGCAGAAGTCACACGGCTGACTGGGCGGGCCCCTCAAGGCAGAAGCCACACGGCCGACTGGGTGGGCCCCTCAAGGCAGAAGTCACACGGCTGACTGGGCGGGCCCCTCAAGGCAGAAGTCACACCCCTAACTGGGCGGGCCCCTCAAGGCAGAAGTCACACCCCTAACTGGGCGGGCCCCTCAAGGCAGAAGTCACACGGCTGACTGGGCGGGCCCCTCAAGGCAGAAGCCACACGGCCGACTGGGCGGGCCCCTCAAGGCAGAAGTCACACGGCTGACTGGGCGGGCCCCTCAAGGCAGAAGCCACACGGCCGACTGGGCGGGCCCCTCAAGGCAGAAGTCACACCCCTAACTGGGCGGGCCCCTCAAGGCAGAAGTCACACCCCTAACTGGGCGGGCCCCTCAAGGCAGAAGTCACACGGCTGACTGGGCGGGCCCCTCAAGGCAGAAGCCACACGGCCGACTGGGCGGGCCCCTCAAGGCAGAAGTCACACGGCTGACTGGGCGGGCCCCTCAAGGCAGAAGTCACACGGCCGACTGGGCGGGCCCCTCAAGGCAGAAGTCACACGGCTGACTGGGCGGGCCCCTCAAGGCAGAAGCCACACGGCCGACTGGGTGGGCCCCTCAAGGCAGAAGTCACACGGCTGACTGGGCGGGCCCCTCAAAGCAGAAGTCACACGGCTGACTGGGCGGGCCCCTCAAGGCAGAAGTCACACGGCTGACTGGGCGGGCCCCTCAAGGCAGAAGCCACACGGCCGACTGGGCGGGCCCCTCAAGGCAGAAGTCACACGGCTGACTGGGCGGGCCCCTCAAGGCAGAAGCCACACGGCCGACTGGGCGGGCCCCTCAAGGCAGAAGTCACACCCCTAACTGGGCGGGCCCCTCAAGGCAGAAGTCACACCCCTAACTGGGCGGGCCCCTCAAGGCAGAAGTCACACGGCTGACTGGGCGGGCCCCTCAAGGCAGAAGTCACACGGCCGACTGGGCGGGCCCCTCAAGGCAGAAGTCACACCCCTAACTGGGCGGGCCCCTCAAGGCAGAAGTCACACGGCCGACTGGGCGGGCCCCTCAAGGCAGAAGTCACACGGCTGACTGGGCGGGCCCCTCAAGGCAGAAGCCACACGGCCGACTGGGCGGGCCCCTCAAGGCAGAAGTCACACGGCTGACTGGGCGGGCCCCTCAAGGCAGAAGCCACACGGCCGAATGGGCGGGCCCCTCAAGGCAGAAGTCACACCCCTAACTGGGCGGGCCCCTCAAGGCAGAAGTCACACCCCTAACTGGGCGGGCCCCTCAAGGCAGAAGTCACACGGCTGACTGGGCGGGCCCCTCAAGGCAGAAGCCACACGGCCGACTGGGCGGGCCCCTCAAGGCAGAAGTCACACGGCTGACTGGGCGGGCCCCTCAAGGCAGAAGTCACACGGCCGACTGGGCGGGCCCCTCAAGGCAGAAGTCACACGGCTGACTGGGCGGGCCCCTCAAGGCAGAAGCCACACGGCCGACTGGGTGGGCCCCTCAAGGCAGAAGTCACACGGCTGACTGGGCGGGCCCCTCAAAGCAGAAGTCACACGGCTGACTGGGCGGGCCCCTCAAGGCAGAAGTCACACGGCTGACTGGGCGGGCCCCTCAAGGCAGAAGCCACACGGCCGACTGGGCGGGCCCCTCAAGGCAGAAGTCACACCCCTAACTGGGCGGGCCCCTCAAGGCAGAAGTCACACGGCCGACTGGGCGGGCCCCTCAAGGCAGAAGTCACACGGCTGACTGGGCGGGCCCCTCAAGGCAGAAGCCACACGGCCGACTGGGCGGGCCCCTCAAGGCAGAAGTCACACGGCTGACTGGGCGGGCCCCTCAAGGCAGAAGCCACACGGCCGACTGGGCGGGCCCCTCAAGGCAGAAGTCACACCCCTAACTGGGCGGGCCCCTCAAGGCAGAAGTCACACCCCTAACTGGGCGGGCCCCTCAAGGCAGAAGTCACACGGCTGACTGGGCGGGCCCCTCAAGGCAGAAGCCACACGGCCGACTGGGCGGGCCCCTCAAGGCAGAAGTCACACGGCTGACTGGGCGGGCCCCTCAAGGCAGAAGTCACACGGCCGACTGGGCGGGCCCCTCAAGGCAGAAGTCACACGGCTGACTGGGCGGGCCCCTCAAGGCAGAAGTCACACGGCTGACTGGGCGGGCCCCTCAAGGCAGAAGTCACACGGCTGACTGGGCGGGCCCCTCAAGGCAGAAGTCACACGGCTGACTGGGCGGGCCCCTCAAGGCAGAAGTCACACGGCTGACTGGGTGGGCCCCTCAAGGCAGAAGTCACACGGCTGACTGGGCGGGCCCCTCAAGGCAGAAGTCACACGGCTGACTGGGCGGGCCCCTCAAGGCAGAAGCCACACGGCCGACTGGGCGGGCCCCTCAAGGCAGAAGTCACACGGCTGACTGGGCGGGCCCCTCAAGGCAGAAGCCACACGGCCGACTGGGTGGGCCCCTCAAGGCAGAAGTCACACGGCTGACTGGGCGGGCCCCTCAAGGCAGAAGTCACACGGCTGACTGGGCGGGCCCCTCAAGGCAGAAGTCACACGGCTGACTGGGCGGGCCCCTCAAGGCAGAAGCCACACGGCTGACTGGGCGGGCCCCTCAAGGCAGAAGCCACACGGCCGACTGGGCGGGCCCCTCAAGGCAGAAGTCACACGGCTGACTGGGCGGGCCCCTCAAGGCAGAAGTCACACGGCTGACTGGGCGGGCCCCTCAAGGCAGAAGCCACACGGCCGACTGGGCGGGCCCCTCAAGGCAGAAGCCACACGGCCGACTGGGCGGGCCCCTCAAGGCAGAAGTCACACGGCTGACTGGGCGGGCCCCTCAAGGCAGAAGCCACACGGCTGACTGGGCGGGCCCCTCAAGGCAGAAGCCACACGGCCGACTGGGCGGGCCCCTCAAGGCAGAAGCCACACGGCCGACTGGGCGGGCCCCTCAAGGCAGAAGCCACACGGCTGACTGGGCGGGCCCCTCAAGGCAGAAGCCACACGGCCGACTGGGCGGGCCCCTGGAGGCTGAGGTCGCGCTGGCCACTCGCCTGAGCGGGTCGTAGCGCTTGTTGCCGCCGAAGGTGACCCCGGACAGGGAGTCCAAGGAGCCGCTCCTGCCGGCGCGCCTCAGCAGTCCCGCCGCTCCTAGGCGCTGCAGGCTCCTCAGCAGGTGGTCGCCGCCTGCCGACACAGCACCGCCGCCACTCCTCGTCAACCATACCTCTCCTGCAGTTGTTATAGATTTACTAACATGGCGCATCTGATGACAACTACACGCGATTCTTACACCCATTATTGAAGTGAAACTTCTAATGCGACTTCCGACAAGGTTGCGTTAAACGTTTAACGCTCCTGGGGAGGGGGAATAGAAAGAGAGAGAGAACGAGAGTAAGGAACTAAGTAGAGAGTAAGAAAAAAAAATAAAGATCCTGACAGTTTGTAGTGTCGCCATATTTGTTTCAATTTTCAATACCCTTTTTGTATATTATAATTTAAATTGCAGAAAAAAAATCATGTTTCATAGACACATAAATAGTGAGTGTGTGTGTCATTTCTCCATGTCCACGAGGTCTCGCCGCGTCAATTTTCTCCTTGGGGCGAACCCGTCCGCTTATTTAAATAAACAGCTTTTATCGTTGAATGATTTCATGATTTATTTCATGAAAATCTGCTGTCATAAAAAAAGTTAGTTTTATAGACATTCAATAGGCGTCTCTCTCTCTCTCTCTGAAAATCAATCTATGAATCGTTACAAATTTATTTCCTTTATTTTTTTTAGTTTGATTTGATAATATATGATTTCACTAAAAATCAATTTCTACCCCTTCCTATTTTCATTCCCACATTACGAAGTTTCACTTCTTCCGCGCGGAGGGACTCCACGCACTATTGTTTTTATAACACTTACTAAATATCTGATGAAAATATTTGGGTCATAACAACAAATGCAAGAGTTGTATATTGTTTAATTTATAGAAGCATGAATTAACTACTAGTAATGATGAGGGTACGACAGGATACTTTAGGATACTAACAGCATTATATCTAGGCTGACGATTGGTAATATATGGTGGGATATGATTGACAGGGTATGATTGGTAGGATACCACAGTATACAATTGGTAAGATACAGGAGACGATTGGTAGTATATGATAGGATACGATAAGATACGATTGGTACGAACTTAAAGGATAAGATTGGTGGGGTAAAATTGGTATGACATGGTATGATATGATTGGCAGGATGTTACAATTGGTAGAATACTATATGATACCGTTTGTTGGGATACATTAGGATACGATCGGCTGGATACGATAGGAAAATATTGGTAGGATACGATTGGCAGGTTACAATCGCTATGATACGATCGGTAAGATAATATTAGTGGGATAAAATAGGTAGGATACAATAGGTTACGATTGGCAGGATATTATAGGATACGATTGGCGGGATTCGATGGGATCTGTCTTTATCAGGTCACAGATTGTAACAAATATTCATAATTAATTGTGTTCTGAAAGCAGTCATGATTTTTTTTGGGGAAGCAGGAGGATCCTAACGATCGCAAGAGGAGGACTTCATTAGACCTCTAGGGAACGGTAGTCGTTTTGCACGATAGTGTTCCTCAGCTGTACCTACTTAGCGTGTTATCAGCTGAGCAAAGAATTATTCTGTTTAAATTAAACACGATTAAAGTAATAAATCTGTTGGTTTGGTAACAGGAATTCATAACCAAAAAAACTTCATTTTATCTCTAGTCCGATAAAAAAAAACTCATGGAGAATTGATGACTCAAAAATAACTTTAATCACCTTGACAAAACCCAACATATGTAATAGTCACAATGTACATTCACAGAATATAAGTTTGCAATACTTCTGTTTTTTTTTTTTTAAATATATATACTGAGAGTTATTTTGTCCTGATTTCCTGTTAACAAACCAGCACATTCACTATTTAAATAATGTTTAAATTAAACAAAAAATATCAATGCTCCTACCAATCGAATCCTTCTGTCGTAACCTACCTTATTCTAACCATTGCTGTAGTATTCTACCAATCGTATCCTATCCTAACCTACCCATCGTATCTTGTCGATCTTATCCTACTGTATCCTATCATTACCTACCAATCGTAACCTAACGTATCGTACCTTTCGTGTCCTGCTGATCGTATCATATCAATTGTGTTATACCGTATCCTATCAATTGTATCCTACTGTTTCCTATCAACTTGAATGTTTTCTTTTTCTTTTTTATGTCCTTTGCGTTGAATGCGCATGTTGAAGACTGCAGTTCATGTCAGGCCATGGTTCAAAACCTCTTGGTCTTATAGTAAGCGTAAAACATATTTCAGGGATTCTTGGTTCTATAGTAAGCTTAACAACTGCTAAGTTAGTTGACAAAATGCTTTGTAATAGGTTATGTTCATAATGCAGGACTAGCAGTTCTGAGATTGTCTTGTTTGCTTGAAATATGTCATGGCCAGGGGCGTAGCCAGGATTTTATTTTTGGGGGGGGGGGATTAAATATTTGGCTATTCACCCACCCCCCTTGTGAAGCGGAGGCGTCCGGGGGTCCTCCCCCGGAAAAATTTGGATTTTTATGTGCAAAATGGTGCTATTTTAGCAGTTTTAATAATATAACATTGAATATTGTTCTGCTGTAAATATTATTGATTTTGAATATAAAAATAACACAAATTACAAACTCAACTCAGGTAAAAAAAACCTTCCACACATTTCGGGGGGGCTGGATCCCTATGATCCCCTCCCTTCCCTACGCCCCTGGTCATGGCTTTGTGTCGTAAAGTTGAAATATTTGGCACAAATTTATTTTTCACCTAAATTCTCTAACATATATCAAAAGAAAATAATGAAAATCTTAATTAACAATAAAAAGGGCAAGCTCTAAGCAAACTTATTTTGTTTTATTTATTCACTTCAAATACGATCCACTTTTCTAGTTCTTATTGTGAGAACTAAGTCCTTTTTAAATATTTCTCCCTTGTGTATCTCTAGTATACAGTTGTTACTGTTTCGCCAACTTAAAGCCGCTTCCAGAACTTTGATAAAAAAAAGTATATAAAGTTTTATTTAACCACACAAGGACAGTAACAGATTGTTTGAAAGGTATGCCAAGTATCGAAAAAGGAGGCCTCGTGTTTCAGAGACGCTTGGCCTATATGCTTGACATTGGACATGTATTATTTGTAACGTATACCAAGTTTTGACGAAGAAGCCCTCATTGTTCGGAGCTACTTCGGCTAAATGCTTGTAGTTGGCACTCTAGTAGCCATAAGGTACGTTATATATGGCCTTCATGATAGGCATACTATAGTACCATATTTATTTAGTCGGAACAGTTGTCTTGCCTAGAGGTCTTGTTAGTAGTACTTATTTTTAATAAGTATTTTTTGAACGCAAATATTTTTTTTTACATTGACCATGTATAAAAACCAAGGATAATTATATTCATGATAATTATATTCATTTGTAGGTAATTGTTTTAGTGAATTTGGAATTTTTTTGTTTATAACTACGATGTTAGGTACAAGTTGGTAGACAAAATGGCTGACAAAATGGCGCACGCTACAATAGTTGACTGTCTGGTGATCGATAGTACGGCACTCTATGAGATAAAAAATTAAACCAATGTGACAGTAGTGCACTCTAGCAGGCGAAAACAAAATGGCGGAATCCAAGATGGCTGTCATGACGTCCCATTGGTTGAGATTATTATACGTCTTGGTATTAGTCGGTTTAGTGGCAATATTTGTAGACAGCTGCTATGTTAATTTTTACAAGTAATTTCCCAGGAATTAAACCTAGGACTCCGAAATGTATTTAAGTAATTTTATAAATTATTAAGAATTTATATAACTGTTTATAAAATTTTATTGAATTGCCCTTACTGGGATCGACCGATGAACTTGTTTATCCATGAGGTTGGGGCATGGTGGGAATTTACCCCGGTGCCCACTGTTACCCGCGCGGGAGAGTGATTTGGGGGCGGGGGGGGGGGGTGTAAATATAAAAAATTTCTATAATTCTAATACTCAATGATTTTTGGATTTGGAGTGTTTACGATCCAAAAGGTCGGGTTATGCTGGAAAATGTTCCCGGGTAAGGGGGAGGGTCGTATTGTCCCAACATTTTGAAAATTTTCAAAGTATATCTTTTCGATTTGGACTTTTTCCGAGGTCATGTTATGGTGGAAAATGTGCCCGGGCTTCGTCTTTATCCCCCTCGGAAGGAAAAAATGGGGTTTGAGGGCGTAATAATCCTAAATTTCGAAAAAAATAAAAAATAAATTCTTTTCGATTTAGAGTGTTTTCAAGGTCATGTTATGGTGGAAAATGTGCGGGGTTCATTAGTGGTAATATGGGTACTATATTAAAAAAATAATCTGGCCACTCTTCCGGCGTGATCAAGTGTATGATACGGACATTCCATCAGTCTGTGTTGATTTCAGCACATATGGTGTACATATAATTAAACCAATAGCCATTCAGTTTCCAGCGAAATACAGCTATGGTACTGCTGAAAGGCAAATGTTGCCATTAATTCTGAGTTGGGCATTTACCGTGCATAAGATGCAAGGCTGTACTGTAGCTTATGGAGTTGTTTATTTGGGATCGCGTCCATTTGCTGCCGGACAGGCTTATGTAGCTTTTGGTCGCGTAAAGTCACTGGATAATCTCCAAGTAGAATAACTTGATTACTCTAAGATAACAAGATAATTTCCATGTAATTTTGGCGCATTAGCTGAAATGACTAGCTTATGTGAACATAAACGACTAATTTTAAGTTCATTGTAAGTAATAACTTATTTAATCACTCTTTTTATTATTTTTAATTTGTTTCAATTACTCCTACACAATATTTTAATTTTATTTTTATAAAAAAGAAAAAAAGTTTAAACTACTAAACCCCCTTCCGCTTTTATCGTTGAATGAACTAAAAACTAAAATTTAAATTTAAATTTTTTTTCCAACAGCCAAATAATGCACCACAACTTTATAAAACTAAAAGAGTGGAGTGCTCTAATCTTTCATTTTCGTAATGCTTATATCCTAAAGGTAGTGATAGAACATTTAAGACAAATTATATCTAGCATCCCCTAGGCGTACATCACAAAGGGGGGGGATGATGGGCCCGGACTCCCCTGGAATTAAGAAGCCCTTCCTCACTGAGGGGGGGGGGGGGTCTGCCTCATTTGCAAAAGCGTGACTGAGAGACGTGTTTGATGTCAAAAGTATGTCTTATGGGAAACTTTCCGTACATTGACGTGAAAACGTCTAATAAATCGATGAACGCCGGCTGCATGCACGAAAAAGTGTCCCGTAACGCACATTTTCCCGTTACTCTGTGTCCCGTTACGCTCATTGTACGCTTGCGCCGCATCTATCTCACTTCCACTCGATTGGAACAACCATCGATTTGACTTTTTCGAGGCACATTAAACTTGAAACATTCCCATTCGTTTCCTACTTTTCCTATCATCGTCCTATCCTTAACAGAATAACACAGATTGGAAGAAGTTAAATAGCAAAGATGTATAAAAGTTATAGTTAAAATAATCTGTTCGTTAAAGAAATAAACATATTTGAATTAATGAGTGCAAATAAAAGTAAATTTATCAATTAAATTGTAGATTTCATTTCACTCTTTCTTTGTATCCATACAAAATAGTGATGATTCAATAAAAATGATTCAATTTTATTCATAAAAGTATGCAATCATTTCATCAATGTTTTGTTACAGACAACCAATTTTTTTAAAGTTTTCTTCTGATTGCGTGCATGCAGGCCAAAATATGGGCAGTGTACAGCATACAGGCACCGCGTCCAGATATGAAGTGTCGGTTAACCCCACTTACGATTTCTCGCCCCCCCCCCCCCGGCAATTTCCGTGGACCCCTCTTGCGAATCCTACAAATTTGCACCTCTGAAGCACCCCATTACTAATTTTAATCATTACTGTTATTAAGTTCATAAAGTTCGTAAATAATTTATCCTGAAATTTTCAAAATGACTATACATATCCTAAAATTTTTGTATTGACTATATCCTGAAATTAGTGATAGAAAATATATTACAAATCATATTTTTATTACTGATAGAAAATTGAAGACATATGATATCAAGCACCCCACGTTTTCAGTTATACAGAATTGTGGTGCATTATTTGGCAGAAGGAAAAAAATTTAAATTTTATTTTTTAATTTTTAGTTCATTCAATGATAAAATTAGTTTTTTAAGGTTTTTTAAACTATAAGTTTATAACTTTCATGAGCTAGTAGTTGAGGATTTCCCGTTTACATTATTTGTCGTTGCGTCTTTATTATACATGTTGTTTACTGCTAATGAATTTTTTTTTTTGGTTTTCTTTTGCTCTTCCGAATTGCGCGAGTCGCTGTATCAACACAGAAAAAAAAATCGAAGCCTTCGTTAAACAGCGAAACGAGAACATATTTGTATTACCTGCTGTTGCCACAATGTCATTCCGCAAAAACAGTAAAAAACAGTTAAAAAAAACACCCTGCGAGCTCGTCTTTCAGCACTTGCCATATATGTGTAACATTACAGTCGGTAACGAGCGAATGCACGTGTTCTCATGTTGCAAACACACCTATAACTTAATACGAAACTCGGACACGAAATTTAACGTAGAACTCTTTAAAATAATGCCGAGCGTGATAAATATTCGCAAATTGTGTTTTTAACTACATTTACTGACGCGAATCACAATTATATCGATAATTTTTGAGAATATTTTTCTTTCGGTAAGGCAAATAGCATATATTCGTTGATTTTTTTTAAGGCCGTGAGAAAAATTGTGTTTTGGGATTAGGTTTTTTCAGTTTGAAGTCATTTTAGGAACTGAATTAAATCTCCTCTCCTTGTTTTCCTACAAACTTTTTTTTTCACAGTTGGAATTTAATTTTTGCAGGCCATCATTATTAATTTCGGGCATTCTTCATTTGGGTTTCCGCACCCGCCGTTAGAATTTGTTGCCGGAGCAGCTACGTCAACTATAGAATAATTCGACTTGCAGTGGAAAATTTTAAACTAAATAATGAAACGACTCCGATAAAAAGGAAGAAAGTCTTTAAAAAAATTACTAAACCCCGGATTTGGGTTTGATTTTCGACAAGGAATTTACTAAAATGCTGCCCATCTTGTTTAAAAAAAAACATTGAAAAGTGAATATTATAGAGCATCCGTTTGGCTTTGTGAACTTTGGTTTGCGCCATCCGCCACAGATGGCAGCACCGTTGTTACACATTTCCGTTCCATGCGACTTTTGTTACATTCAAGAAAATACTCCTACTTTAATGATGTATACTGAGAGATAAGATGCTAACACATAGAAAAATAACATCCAGGTAGGTAGGTACTGTAGAAGATACAACTTCAGCATATTACGTACACGTTCCGCAGTTAACGCTACGTTAGGGAATCAAGTGAGAGACGAAACAAGTCATCTTGTATTTAACAGAATCTTTGTTATGCGCTATGTTGAATTTATCTGTGACGGTATCTTGCAGTGCGATGTAAGAAACACAACTTTGTACAATTCAAATACTTTCTCACTTTTTGTAACAGTGTGAACACTTTTGTCACGACTTTGAAGAATACATGTGTTTGGTGGCTATTGCTGTGTAAAAAGGTTTTGCAAAACAATTTTATTTGTTGTGTTATTTAGAAATCTATACTAGTAATAAAACTGTTAAGGGCAAAAAGTCTGTACAATGCATGAAATAATGGAAAAAAAATATTGCCAATGGTTATTTACATTATTGAGAACTCAAATATGTAGTTTTTAAAATATTTGTTTGCCTGTTTGTTCGAACATCAATTGAAAACTACTGGATGGATTTTGATGAAGTTGTTTTTAATGAAAAGCTCTTTGGCTAACTTATAAACTAGGCTATGTCTAAATATTGAATCCAACCCTAAGGGGGTGAAAAAGGGGTAAATATGGTTTTATGATAATTAATTATATCTTGGAAACTAATCAAGCTTAAGTAGAGATAATGGGTACCAATAATTAAAATTTGAAAAATACCCACGACAGTTTTTTATATTTCACGAATTTCAACCCCTAAGGGGTGAAAAATGTTTTAAAAGTTAATAATAATATTTCCGAATTCATTTAAATGCAATGAATGATTTCTGGTACCAAAAATGGACATACAAAAAATTACAACCACAGTTTTTATACTTTTCGAAATTTAACCCGCCACGTTTTCCATTTGATGGAAAATCCGGGTTTGACCCCTCTGGGAATCTATTCCGGACCAATTAATCGGAAACTTTCAGTACAAAACGGGCTTATCGAACGAAAATTGGCCCGTTTTGTGATGAAAGTTGCCGATGAATTGGCATTATTGTGAACGTTCTGAATTTTATCTGAAATAAAATTTTATACGTCCAAACTTTACTGTAAAGGCTGAAAATTGTTTCAAATTTACTATAAAACTGTTTGTTCCAACGTACACATATATGAATCTGAAATATATGTGTGCATGTTGGGTGAGCAGGGGGGGGGGGGGATTTTTTTTTTAATGTTTGTCCAAAAAAATATGTTTTACCACGACCACCATTATTTGTTGGTCCATTGTTTGCCTTCTCTTGTTTGCTTTCTGTTATTTTTTTCATGAGAGTGTAGTTAGTTTTTGTGTTTCTGTGTTCAACTCTGTCTACTGCTTGATGTACATTTGAATGCAGGGGTGTCTGTTAATTTTTTTTTGTCATTTAATTTTTTATTCATTTGGGTTTTCATATTGTTTTCGTTTTTTTTTAACCTATACCAGGAAATGGGAAACACTGAATTCAAATTACGACCGGGACGTTGTTTTGCGTGACATAACATGAGTTGGAGAACATCTGTGACTCGAGCTACCCTCTGACTGGTGCACAGTGAGCCAGCTGTGAAGGCTGCGTCGTGGGTTCAGTTGCACCTTTGAATATATACACTGTATAGAAGTCGCGAGTGGATAGGATTTACTCTACGTTTTTCAGAAGCGTATGATGAGCAGCTTGGGAACTTCACCGCTTCAGTGCGCTGCCGTAACGCCCTGTATCGTCTTAGGTGTTATTTACACGCTAGAGCGCAGAACTGTCGCCCGCTGTCATTCCCCGCACCCCCACCTATCATTCAATGCAGCTCGAGGTTGTTCAACAGGAGGGGGAAGGGGTGTTTGAAGAGTTCGACACTTGTCCGCTAGGGACCACCACAAGTTGATGCCCTAGAGATGGTGGCGATTGCGGCGGTGAATTAACCAACTACCTCAAACCGTATTAGAAATTTTAACCTGGGCTGGCGACTTCTATACAGTATATATATTCAAAGGTTGCACGCGGGCTTCACTCGCTCCGAGGGCAGATGCGCTCAGGGTGTCCACAGTTAGTACTTTCGTACTAGATCTAGTACTCTTATAAGTTTTTTTTAGTGGTCTAGTACATTTACGCTCAGATATAGTACTTTTTTGTCTTTAATATAATAATATTACAGTAACTCCAATATGTTTTATTATTAAGCGTAATTATTTTTAAAAACCATGGAATGTATGTGTGTGTGGTGTAGAGGTGTAAAAGTAACGAAAAAAAGCGTACCCGTATGTATTCGTTACTATAATAATCAGTACTCGTTACTATCGTATCGTTGCTCGTTACTTCTGATACCGCATAACATGCAACGAATCGAGTCGTATTGCGTAGGTACGCGTACAGTATGACGTCGCGTAAATAATAATAAATAGAATATATAAAATTAACAATATTTGATAATTAACAGTTTTTGTTAACCAAGAAACAATTAAATCTCATTAGAGTGGCTTTATTATATTATCACTTTTAAGATGATAATAAAAAAAAAGTGAAAATTCGCGAAAAAAAAAAACATTCATATTTCTAATTTGTAAAAAATACTTTCTTACGTTGTTTCTGTTCCAATCTCAAACTTTGTCTACACACACAATACCTTTAATAAACAGTAAAAAACTTGGACGACGAATTTCCAAATTATACTTTACTTAGTAAACAAACATCGTTCTTTGTAACGACAATTCATCGAATGCGAGTAACGAAATGCAGCCGTGTGTAACGTTTCGTTACTCGTATATAGACGGCGCACTCGTTACTCAGTAACGAATACATACGGTTTGCTACAGCTCTAGTGTGGTGTGATATTTAAGTTAGAGCATTGCAATGTCATAATAACTTCCTAAATTGTTAAAACCATAACAAATTATAATTTAGTATATTTTTTTTTCAAATCTAGTACTTTTTTCTTGTCTTAATTGGTACGAAATATTTTTTCCCTTGTGGACACCCTGCAGCGAGTTCCACAGCCCCCCGGAGGGGAGAACTCGCCGCACGAGTCGGTGGAGTCGGCGGTCAGGGCGGGAGCGAGTCGTCGGGCGACTCTTGCGCGACTCTTGCGCGACTCTTGCGCGACTCTTGCGCGACTCTTCGGAGGATGACTCTCTGCGGCAGCTCGGACCGACCCCGGACATGGGGGGCGAGAGGGCCAGCCCTGGTTTCGCCCCTGTGGCAACTCGTCGTGGTCAGCTGTTTCAATAACTCTTACAAACACTCTTTTGACTGGCATTAACTTTGTCACATTGCCGATATTTATTCACTCGGTACCACATTTGTCTATTCATCCTATCAGTATTATATTCAAATGTAAACATCTTAAAATGTTGCCAGATAAAAAATCGAGTCAGTTGAGATCGCCTGTTTCGTACGAAAAAGGCCTTGGTTCAAGTAATATTTAAATTTGTTGAGGGTGATCTGAGTGATAAACGAGGGATAAAACGAGGTAATCTGGTAGCCATTCCTTACCAATTAATGTTAAAATGAAATTCGTATTCATCAAATGATGATTCTGTTTCATTTATTAGTAAACCACTATTTACAAAGCTGTAAACATTTTATAGTATTTTTCATAGTGCCATTTTTTAACATATTAAATAACAGATTAAAAGTATTATTGTTACTATTAAAAGTAATGCAAATAAGTTCTGCTACAAATATAAAATCTGTATTTTAAATTTTAATTAACATATATTAAATAACAAAAAATTATAATATTTATAAAAAAATCATTTATTTTCAAGCATGCTTCTTTATATACATGTATATTTACTGAATGCGTTTACGTAAATAAGAAGGCAAGAATATTTTGATGAAATATTATTTTAATTTTCTTTTTAAAAACTAGCATGGAATATTTTTCAAATAAAATGTAAATAGGATATGTAAAATATAACTAAAATATATAAACTTGTTCAAAACAAGTTATTTTTTGTCAAATATATCAAGTGTAATGAAAATATTAAAAAATTCCTTACAATTGTAATATAACTGAATAAACTTTAATTAATAAGAATTAAATCAAAAACTGAAAAGTACACTTCTATAACAAATATTTTATTTAAAAAAGTTAATTTAATATGTTAGCTATGTAATACACACCTTTTCTGATTTTCATAAAAAATTAAAAGTTGTTTTTCACTGTAAATTAACTATATAACTTGAAAAGTACATGCATTTCATCCAAGATTATATTGTTTGATATTGCGGTGCTTTTAAATTAGATTTTTTTTTAGCTTCAACGCATTATTTTAGCCTTTAAATAATTTCTAAACTATATACTTTCCAACATAAGCCGAGCTACAATCTTCACGTAGGGCATTAAAAACCATACAATTAGAATCCTCACTTATTTTAATGGCCCAAGTATAACTCCAACATTGCCAGTTGTAAGAAACCATTATGCAACGTAAGAAGGAACAAAAGACCTTCAAATATTAACACCCCCGTTCTTGTCAAGGTCTCGTATCATATTCTCTTCGCCAGTTTGGTGTATATTCTTCTCAATATTTCCTCCTCCTATTTGGTCCAGTGATCCTACAGCATCTGATGGCTCAAATGATCTTAAAATATACCCATCGCCAATATTGTCAAGATCTCTGAGCATATTCCCGCCACCAATTTGGTCCAAGTCTCTCACGATATTTCCCCCGCCAAACTGGTCTAGGGATCTCACGATATTGCCACCACCATTTTGGTCCAATGATCTTAAGATGTTTCCACCACCAATCTTGTCAAGATCTCTGAGCATATTCCCGCCACCAATTTGGTCCAAATCTCTCACGATATTTCCTCCACCGATCTGGTCCAGAGACCTCACGATATTTCCACCCCCAATTTGGTCCAATGATCTTAAGATGTTTCCACCACCAATCTTGTCAAGATCTCTGAGCATATTCCCGCCACCAATTTGGTCCAAATCTCTCACGATATTTCCTCCACCGATCTGGTCCAGAGACCTCACGATATTTCCACCCCCAATTTGGTCCAATGATCTTAAGATGTTTCCACCACCAATCTTGTCAAGATCTCTGAGCATATTCCCGCCACCAATTTGGTCCAAATCTCTCACGATATTTCCTCCACCGATCTGGTCCAGAGACCTCACGATATTTCCACCCCCAATTTGGTCCAATGATCTTAAGATGTTTCCACCACCAATCTTGTCAAGATCTCTGAGCATATTCCCGCCACCAATTTGGTCCAAATCTCTCACGATATTTCCTCCACCGATCTGGTCCAGAGACCTCACGATATTTCCGCCCCCAATTTGGTCTAATGATCTTAATATGTTTCCACCACCAATCTTGTCAAGATCTCTGAGCATATTCCCGCCGCCAATTTGGTCCAAACCTCTAACGATATTTCCTCCGCCGATCTGGTCTAGGGTTCCTCCGATATTGTCGTCACGAATTTGATCAAAAGCCCTTACATTATTTTCTCCAGCGAGTTTGCTGGATGATCTTATGAAATCATCAATAATAGGGTAGTTGTTTTTCCCACTTCTCTTATCAAACTTGCTTGGAGCCCTCAAAATGTTGCCACCCCCAATTTGATCTAGAGTTTTGAAATATTTGCCGCTATTAAGCTGTTGATGATCCAGATATTTCTCTCTATCACTTTCTTTGATATCCCTTAAAATGTTTCGTAGCATATGTCCTCCACCTAATTGACTCGATCCTCTCAGTGTGTATTTGTTGGAAATACTATTATTTTCCAATCCAAGTGGATAATGAAAGGAACCTCGATTATTATAATTGTCTTGTTTATTTTTCTGATGTTTTATTGATTTTTGCGGTGGTTTGTTGATTTCATGGTGCTTGGAGTGAAGATCGTTTATGTCACTGGTAGCTAATTCGCGACCATTGGACAGGGGTGCGAATTTTGGCCTACCTTCCCGATGACGTAATAATTCGTTTATAATAGTGTTGTAATCCAAGTCGCCTTCACGTCTTGCAGCGTAGTCGTTCGTCGGGTTTAGGCGTAAATATCCGTAGCTTTTGCCTGAAACAAAAAAATAAATAAAACGTTAATAAATTTACACTCTCCACTATTGACAAAATAACCCTGTATAAACTTAAATCTAATGACATTCGAAAATTTATGCTCGTTTGTGTAATTTACTTGGTCGAGTAATCATATACTTCAAATTAATTTTAATAACCAATCAGCTTTGCAATCAAAATGCTGTAAAAGCAATATACAAAAAAAAATTTATCTTTACAGGAAATAGGAAAACCATTAATTTCTTGGTAAAAAGTTGAATAAGCATTTATATTTTAAACACAAATTTTAATTTTGTGTGGAAGGCTTTGGTATCAAACTAAATATTATAACGAATTATTTAAATTATAATAATAATTAACATTTAGAAATATTAAAACAGAAAACCAACTTTTAATATATATATATTACACTTTTGTAATTTTTTTTTGGATTGCTTGAAATAATAATATAGAAGTTATACAATTACAAATACAAACTTGTTTACCGTTTGAATTTATTTACAGGTAAAAGATTACTTTTGATTGGTTAGTGTTGTTATTATTTTATATTCCACTATGAATGTAATTTTTCATCACCCAGAACCCAAACTGAATGAATCTGCCAAATTTTGACTTTAATTCATATCAAATGATTTGTAACATACGAGAAACAAAATGTAATTATTTTTTTCTTCAGAGACTGGCACCGCATTATATAAAAGGGCTTAAATGGTGAATAATGCGAAATAGTTTAAAAAACATGCATGCCTGAAGTGAGACTCGAATCCGTAAACCTAGAAGGTTAAAATATACTGATGCAGCGTAAAGAAAAGTGCTTGGAATGATGTGAAAATGTGATGTAGATATGTAGTAAACTAAAACTGCCAATAAAAACTTTTTCTCGCGAGTTTATTATTTTTAAAGACCAAACGGTACTTACTTTACGGACATCCCTAGTATACTTATACGTATGCGTACTCGTCCACGGACGTGACATCACAAGGACTTTCCGAACTGCGAGTGAAGTATGCTAGTATGCAAGTAAACAAAAGTGTGTACTTCTCGCGCACTTCGAGTTAAAGAAACCCCGCCATTTTGAAAAAAAGAAGTAATTATAGATTTTAAAAATTGTTTTCACTTAAAATATGACTGGCATTAATAAACTAAGTGTACAAACTTGTTTCATTTTAACGAAGTTTAAACAAATACGTGCACATACTAACTAATCTTAACTACGAAACGAGTTTGTAATCATAAATTAAATTACCGTTAGTTCACTTGACACTAACAACGTATTAAAAATTACTTAACATAGTTGTTTTTCCAATAAAATTTATTTGTTTAGAAAAATCATGCAAGCAATCTGTTTGGCTGGCTAATGCCTTTTTTAAAGAGGCCATACCCTAAACCCGTCCGAACTCGTCAAGTACGCCACAAAGGCAAGCGAAGTACGCAAAATCGCAAGTACACAACGCGTACTTTAATTCGGACACGGGGTTAATCCTCTTAAAAAAAACATTGGCGTTACAGCGAGTTAAAGTGAAGCGAAATAGTGGGGGATGAAAAATCTCACAAAATTACGAGCCTAGAAGATGAGCGCATAAGTAGCTAGGTTTCACGATCGTTAAAGTAGTAACTCTCTCTATCTCTCTCTATTTCTCTCTCTCTCTCTCTCACAGGAAGAACCCCCAGCGCAACTGAGCGTAAAATTTAAACTCTAAATTGACCGCGGCACTCCACAGCCTCGGAGAAGACCTTATATAATTTTTTATACGGGATTTCAGCGATGAAGGAAGGCTGTGACGAGAAAAGGTCATCAGGATTTTCAAGAGAAGCATTTGAAAATGCCAGTACCTGGTACCGACAACTTCACATATTACCAATACTTTGAAGAATTACAAAAGTTACTTAACTGACTGCACTTGATCTTAGTTGGGGGAAAAAAATGTTACAAATACAACTTTTCGTATTACAGTTTACAAGGCTAGACAGAAAAATTATTTACACAGTATAAAGTTTAAATAATTTTTAAAAGTTTTCATTAGTGTTATATTATATTAAGTGTTGTTCATTCACCAGAATAGTATCTTTTGTCATTCTAAATTTAAAAAAGAAAATTGCATCAATTTACTCAAAACACAGATAGTTTCCAGTCGTTTGCAGTAAAAAAAATTGTTTTTTAGAAATGTTTTAATAATTAAGTATTTCCATGTTAGGGTAGTTGGAGGTGGAAAATGAGTTATAACTTGTGACCAATTTAAAAGTTTTCTTGAAAAGATAATATTTGCGTTTTGATTAACTGCCTAATTGAATAAATTAGATTTCCAATAAAACTGAAAAAAAAAAAAAAAAGAATTTGTGGTCATTTGAGGAAAGTCCCATCCAAAAAGCTTTGGGAAAAAAAACTCATGGTGACGAAGAAAATCATTTAGAAGTCATTATAAAACTATGTGCCAGTGTCTAAAAAAATTACTCTTTTGTAATCACCAAATATTTGGTTTGTGAGTTCCTAGATAAAGGTTCGAATTAACCAATGTATATTTTGGAATGTGAAATGACAACAGCAAATTTAATAGTAACCACAATAAAAAAATATTGTCAGTGCGAATGCCAGAAAGAAAGTATTTACAAGCGAGCATAAATACTACGACAGGATGAATATTTTCGAGACAGTGCTATACACAACAAATTTATTACGGAAGGTTAAATTATACAACTCACAGCCCAATAGTTTCGAATTAGTTATTTTACATGTAAAACCATTAATATGTCTTGTTTAATATAAGCAGTTTAACACAAATTGATTATCAAATGTATTGTTAATTAAATAAAACCCGTCAAAAAAACAAATTATTATTTAAAAATTTAACCTAATATGCAATTACCTTAAACCATTTATAGCATTTATCTACAAAGAAATCGCACTCACAAAAAAGTTTGTTTGCTTCGGTGAAACGTTATTTTTTACACAATGAAACCTATAATCTTAGTTAATTTTGAAAAAAAGGGGCTGTCTGTAAAGTCGGTTTACGGACGATAATTTTAAGTGATAACGTCATAAGAAAACATTGATGAAAAATTGCATAATTTTTAATTTTCAAATATTATTTACAGTTTTTGCAAATTTAATTTAAATAATTTGGTTAAATAGAATCATGAACAATTAGTTATAGAAATAAAATGAAATCAAATCAATGTCAATAAATTGTTAATTTGAAATGACGAAATTGGCCAAATAAATCAAATTTTTTAAATTGCTGCTTTTAAAAATCCCGCCTTAACCTGTTTGATATTACAGAAGATTTTCTCGCACGGTTGTTGGACGGTTCTTGCATGCTCGGCTCAGGCGGAACGTGACAATGAGTCATGCTTTTTCGTGCGTGCAGCCGGCGTTCATCGATTTATAATACGTTATCACGTCAATAAAAGTCTATGGTGAATAATCTTAGATAAATATTTATCTATGGTAGCTGTCCAAGGAGTCTTTTTTAATTTTCGACAAGGATGACAAACATCAATAAAAACATTAATTAAAGTTTATAAGTAGTAAGAAAAAATGTATCCTTCCAAAATTGTCATTTTTAAAAGTAAATTAGATATATTCTGAGTATAAGAAAATAAATTTTGTTTCCTATAAAATCTAGTTCATCCAAAAATATACAATTTACAGGAACTATATTTTTGTTTCACCTTGTACAAACAATCACTTTGTTGGAGCAAAAAATCTTTTATTTTTCTTTGTAATGATTTGACGAACATCGGACAAAAATCTGATCTCATATATTCAGCATATACAATTTTTTTGGTTCATTTGTCACAAGAGCAGCCACATGATGTTGTTTTATGAATCAACAATCGTCCCATTTAATTAACTGTGTATAGAATAGTTTAAAAAAATTGGTAAAATATTTAAAAAACTTACCAAATTGCAAGGAGAACACAGCCAAAACAGTCACATCCAGCATTACAATTGGGGCACCACGAGACGGAACATACCACTTTACTCGAAGACAAAAAAACACAAGGTTAAACAAAAACAAGTCCACAAACCTTCGAAGCACAAATTAACAATTCACAAACAATTTTAACACGCGGCACACACAGATAATAAAGAAATGTGTGAGATATTGCCGCTGACAACGCTAGCTTCTCCAGTATACCATACAACAGGTCTGTGGTTGATTAAACACTGTCCAACTTTCCATCTACTGTTTTTTGTGAATAATTTCACCGAACCTTGAACACAGCATAATGATTATTTATCAATGACGTGAAACTATTTAACTATTAGAAACGAAGACATTTTGTATGATTCCGACAAGTGTAAGTAATATACACGCTATTTACTATAAATAAATTTTAGTGGTAGCTGATACTACTATTACCGAACTATTACCGGGCAAGCCAAATTGGATGTTGGAAATAGGGTACTTTCGGTTCGTAAAGCATTGACCCAAAAGTGAGTTTAAGGCCGGTATTCTAAGACACAAAAATAAGTTTTTAGGTCTTGAATATGCCACACTGTAACCTAACGGTATTCTTAGTGCACAACTACGCTTCTAAATCGTCAGATAGGACATGGCCAGTCCTTTATTTTTAGAGAATGGATTTTGGTGTCCTACGTGACCTATCTGTCGCCCAAACTTCCACGCGGATGCGCAGAGCTCACTTATCTTTTGTTACATGTTACATAAAAAAAAAATCAGGTACAATTAATAAAGTGAAAGAAACACATAAACACTTGAGGCAAATTACAGGCCAAAGCCATATGCAAACGACCTTATGACGGATTTCAATGTAATTATTAAATTATGAAAATACCCTTTTCAAGATGAAAATTAATCAAGTATACTGTACATGACGCATTACAAGCGTTGCATAGGAGATTGAAATTGTTATAATGATGAAAGAATTCCGTTTACAGGCAATATGTAATGATGAAAGAATTCCGTTTACAGGCAATATGTAATGATGAAAGAATTACGTTTACAGGCAATATGTAATTATGAAATAATTCCGTTTACAGGCAATATGTAGTCATGTGCAGATAATCTATAACGTTCTCCATTACCTATTTATAAGCGGAAATTAATTTTATTTGCACCACCAAACGTTTGAAAATTGAACGTCATCGCAAGCCACACCACGAAAAATAAAATAAGACCTGAATTAAATCACGAAACATTCCTTTCCAGGTTCTATAACGTCCATGCAATATAGAGGTAAAAACAACATAAAATAGCGTATTTACTGTGACTTTAGGGGGATTAGGACGGTGGCACAAGTCCCAAAAACTGTAAAAAAAAAAATCGATGGGAAAAATTAGGACAGTTCAAAACTTACAATTAATTTCTTCATTATTACAAAGGAATGTTTTGAATGTTAATGATGGAACATCCTTTCGTGCCTTTTTTTGTTAATTTTCAGGGGACATCATTTTCTTCAGAAAATAACATTCTTTGCGTTTGTAAAGTTTGTGCGTGGTCACCAAGCAAATTATATCTGCTGTTTATTGCAACATAAACATTAGGGGAAAAAAATCCAAAGCTTTTACTAAATAAAAAAAAAACTATCATAGCTACTGTAAAATTAAAGACCCTTTTTGGATAGATTTTATCTCAATAAATATGAGTATAAATATGTGTATTTCGATATATAAAAATATGTTTACTACGTTCCTACGCCCCAAACGATAAAGACGTAAGCTGAATTTAAGGCGGTAAGATTATGCCTGAAATTGCTTTCTTTTTCCGCGTTCTCTCGATATTTTCAAACAAAAAGCTAGTATAATTTAAACATAAATAAAATGATAAAAAATGAAATTAATCATGTTTTTCCATGTATTAACCATTTTTTATTGGCTTGCCAACACAAAATATTACATGAATAGGCATACCAATAGATATGCTTATAAAAGGACCAGATGTACTTAAACAGCTGATAGAAACTTGCTCAAAATACATTTTCAGTTCTATCAGTCTCTCAAACGAAAACTTAGCCGTCTCGAGAGAAACGAGCTAAAGAGAATCACAAAGTGAAATCAATACATTAATACAAATAAATAAAATTAAAGTGTCCTTTATCATCATATTTAATTATTAGGTGCATTCCCCCCCCCCTTTTTTTTGCAAGTTGGATACCTAAACCAAAACAGAAGTTAAATTATTTGTCTATCTGTACGAAATAATTTAACTCAAAAGCTATGATAATTACATAATAAAATCAAATAGAAAAGTATAATAATTTTCCTTTTTTTATTATAGGGTTAAAATAAATAGTGTAATTATTTTTAAAGTTAGTTCAGTGTTGTCGTCAACTCGGGAATAAGAGGTGAATTATCAGCACGTTTTTGAGTGATTTATAATAATTTTATGCGCTTACTCCTGAAAGCAAAACAAAATTTTTAGTTTACAATTTTTAGTTTAGTGTACGTACAATAAATGTCAACCTTTAGTATATATAAAAAAGGTTATGTGTGAATTATTGTGTCAACGCGCCAAATTCGCGGGAGCAGCTATTAATTAATAAAATAATATGCCTCATTAAAATTTAACGAAGTTAGGATACGCTTATTCCCATGTCCTAAGTGGGCATAAAAGTGAAAAATGGTGAGATGTGGCCAAAACGTTTGAAAAAAGATTCTCAAATTAATTAATAATGTTTGATAATAAAGCTTTCTTTGTAAGTGAATTTTTCAGTTTCATTTGCAAAATTTTTGGTGTATTAATTCACCCAATAAGAATTAAATTATTTATATGATTATGTTAGTCTTACGATAGGACTGTTTTTTCTGTGGGTTCGTGTATTCATATTAATGTGTCCGTTCTTCGGGCTGTCTCTATGACATACAGTGATAATAACAATATCGTATGTCCAAAATAATTTTAATCAATCTACCCCGTTGAGAAAATCATTCAAAGAACGAGCAAAGACTTTCACCTTAAATTTACGAAGAACGACGATTACAAATCATCTATGAATCTGTGTTAATAAACGGAGAACTGAGTTCACTACTTTGAATAATGACTAACAATTATCAGCTTGAAACATTGACAAAAACTTAGTAAACCTTTGTATGTCTACATCAAAAAATTATTTATTCCGTCCATGTGTATACCGTTAAAACGAAACACTTGTTTTGGAAAACGATTGTGTTTGTTTCGTCTTTTCGTTTTGTCGTGTTTTTGTCTCGTTTCAACTGTTGTGCTGAATTTTTTTTTTGGGGTTCAATATTTTTGTGCTGTCATCATTTGTGGGTTTTTTCTCTCTCGTTCTCTTCTGTTTTGGAAAACTATTGTGTTTGTTTCGTCTTTTCGTTTTGTCGTGTTTTTGTCTCGTTTCAACTGTTGTGCGGAATTTTTTTTGGGTTCAATATTTTTGTGCTGTCATCAGTTTTTTTTTTAGTTCTGTTAGTCCATTTTTCTTTGTTTTTCTTTGCTTGTTGACCATATTCCTGTTATGGAATATTATGGGTTGTTTATATCCTGTCGACAACAGAAATGTTTTGCTTAATTTGTGTTTTTGTCTTTTGAGTTTTTTGTAGTTTTCTTCTACAGACATACATGTGCTTAGCAATGGCGTATGTCCAAAAGCTCACATCAAGTCATGCACTCCCACTGCACAAATCTTTCAAAGATAATATGGAAACTTAACTCGCAAGCCGGAATCAGGCGTAGTTTCAACGAACATCCGGATATACGGAAATACAAAGAACCTTTCGTAAAAAAAAAATTAAAAAAATGTTAGCTAGTCTTTCAGTACTTGCCAATAACGGACAAACTCATGTGTTCTCATGTTGAAAATACAGTTTAATACAAAACTCGGACTCGTCATTTAACGTATAATTCCTTGAAATAATGCCGTGCGTAATAAATTTACGCAAATAGTGTTTTCAACTACATTTTCTTGACGTAGTTTCCGCACCCGCCGGGTAGAATTCGCTGCCGCAGCAGCTACGTCGACTGTTTAAACATTTGTTTAGCAGGCCGAAAATTTAAACTGTATAATGAAACGATCCGATAAAAGGGAAAAAGATTAGAAAAAATATACTTTGGACCTGATTTCCGACAAGGAACTTTATTATAATACTGCCCATCTTGTTAAAATTCATTAAACAGGTAATACTATAAAGGTTTCCTTCGGCTTTGTGAACTTTGGTTCGAGCCATCCGCCACAGATGGCAGCACCGTGGTTACACATTTCCGTTCTACGCAACTTCCGTTCCATCAACGAAAATTACTCCTACCTAATGACATATACCGAGAGCTAAGATGTTACTCATCAAAAGTCCGTGAATTTACTTCCATGCATGACAAGCGTACCAACTCCGGCACAGTGAAGGAGACCCTTGAATCACGTGACTTCGCAGTAACATCTCTGGAACTCGGCAGCTTAATCGGATTGTCCCGCCAAGTTCAGAGTCGATGCCTGGCAGTCGCGGCAGAAGCCGTAGCACATATCAGCGCTCCGTTCTGGAATTACTCAAGTTCTCCCGAGGTGTATCCGTGAGTGTGTGTGAGGCGGGATCATAGGGGCGACGCTCGCGGGTGCTTCCAGCGCGGCGTCGCCTCTAGGTGCAGTCTTCCCGTCGTACACGGGACAACTATGCTACTTGAGCAGTAACCGTAACATTATGTAGATGAAGGTGTAATGCAAGTCCCACGAGTTCTTTCAAGAATCTTTACCTTTTTTTTCCGTGCCTAAAAATGATCCCGAAACCACGCATTGTAGTCATTTTCACTCTTCTTAAAACTATATATATATATATATATATATATAAACAGCTTGAAAACTAAATACGGAAAAGGACTAGCTCTTACATGTTTTTCGTACACAGACACCATTTTTTTTTCTTCATAAAGATGGGTGGCACACAGGCAAGTTTTGACGGTCACCAGTGTGCCAATCATCTCCCCCCCACCTTTAACGTTGTATTGTTATGTCACCCCGAGTCATTGTGAATTTATAGTTGTGATTGTTGGTGTATTAAGACAACACAAATTACATCCATGTCTTACCCGGGATTCGAACCCAGAGCCCCCGCACCGTAGCCCGGTGCGTTATCGACTGCGCCACTGAGGCCGACTCACTCGGATATCTTCAGCTGTTCTCAAACTGCGTGGTTTTTATCCTGGAGCTCTGCACATCATGTGTGTGCCCAGGTAGCCGGGTTCCTCAAGACTTGATGGACGCATCTACAACCTCGTCGGATGTACGACCACTTCCCCCGCTGTGCTTCGAGCTCCTTCCACGAGACTTCCCGCCAGCCCTTGGTCCGCCCCACAGAATTTAACTTCCCCTCGAAACTAGCCCCAGAAGCCCCATATCAGATTGGGAAAAAGAAAAAAAAAATGGTTGTCTGTAAAGTCGGTTTACGGACGATAGTTTAACGTGACGTCATAACAAAACATTGATGAAATGATTGCATACTTTTATGAATAAAATTGAATAATTGTTATTGAATTATTACTATTTTGTATGAATACAAAGGAGTGAAATAAAATCTACAATTTAATTGATACATTTACTTTTATTTGCACTCATTAATTCAAATATGTTTATTACTTTAACGAAGAGATTATTTTAACTATAACTTTTATACATGTTTGCTATTTAACTTCTTTCAATCTGTTTTATTCTGTTAAGGATAGGACGATGATAGGAAAAGTAGGAAACGAATGGGAGTGTTTCAAGTTTAATGTGCCTCGAAAAAGTCAAATCGATGGTTGTTCCAATCGAATGGAAGAGAGATAGATGCGGCGCAAGCGTACAATGAGCGTAACGGGACACAGCGTAACGGGACAATGTGCGTAACGGGACACTTTATCGTGCGTGCAGCCGGCGTTCATCGATTTATTAGACGTTGTCACGTCAAAAAAGTTATGAACTAACGAGAGCGTAGTAGATTCATAGAGCCCCGTTAACATACGCAAACATACCTCGGTTCATCTAATGAAACACGGCAGTGACTTGTAAGGCTACTTGCACACACACCGATTTTGGACGGCCGGTAAAATATCAGCCGTCCACATTCCAGTAGTGAACCTTTGGAGGGCATTGGAGCTTGCACACTGGCCGACCACGGGCCGGCGCCGGAAAAAAGCCGGTTAGCAGCCGGCCACTGCCACTGTGGACCACCGGCGCCGGGCCGGTGCCGGGATTACAGTGGCGCGCGTGTTCAGACCGGAGCTTGCACACTCACCGATTATTTACCGGCCGTCCTCCCTCCTCAGTTCTGCTGTGCCTTCTCGCCATACCGTTGACTTTGCGCGTATAGGACTAAAATATAAAATAGTGGTTCGGCAGTGAGATTTGTATACGTTTGCAATGGATTACGATATAGACAATGATATACTTATTTCGCTAGTGGAAGGAAGACCATTTTTGTGGGACAAAAGAGAAAGCTGAAAGAATGCAAGAAAAGTGGAGCCGGCGCACCTAACATTAAATAAATAGGTATAGGTAGTTTAAAAAACTAAAGAAACATGCTTTTAAAGATTATCAAACTAAAAAGTAAAAAATAATTTTAAAATTTAATTTATGACAATAGTATATAAGCAATACTAGTATAAATGAGAAAAAATCTTGAGGCGCTTTGTGCCATATTTTTTGTATATTAAGCGCCCCATGCTTTTTTCTCATTTATACTAGTATTGCTTATATACTATTGTCATAAATTAAATTTTAAAATTATTTTTTACTTTTTAGTTTGATAATCTTTAAAAGCATGTTTCTTTAGTTTTTTAAACTATATTTATTTTTAACTTTTTAGTTTGATATTCTTTAAAAGCATGTTTTTTTAGTTTTTTTAACTATATTTATTTTTAACTTTTTAGTTTGATATTCTTTTAAAGCATATTTTTTAGTTTTTTAAACTATATTTATGTATAATTATCATAGGGAAATGAGTTACCGACACTACCTATTACCATCTGAGATAACTATTTGGAGTTGCAACGTCACAAAGAAATGGTAAAGTCTCTCCGAATCATTTACAGTTAGATGTATGGATATAACCTTAGAATTTACCGGGGAAAAAAAACAGTTTTTTAAGTAATATAAAAGTAATGTTTATGATTAGGCTAAGTTTCCAAGATGAACAGATGTGTTTTGAGTTCATACATGGGCTATATTTTTACTTTTATATGCATTTCAATCATGTTTTCTTTAAATCTTAAATATACAACAAATAGCAAAAAAAATATTAATAGAAATAAATAACATGTTAGTTTATTTGTTCCCTATCATTTGGGCTATACAGGTTTTACATAACATATGTTAAAATAATATTGAGTTGTATACTTTAAAAACAAAATGCGATACTTTAATGTTAAGGAACTTTCTATTTTTAAGTAAATAATTGAAAATAAGTGCACGTCTTTATTTATTTAATGAGTACATCCAGCACTTGCATTACAAAACTATCAGGTATATGTACCTGATAGTTTCGTAATGAAACTTTACTTTCCTTAACGTAAGAGCAAGCCTTTCTTGTGATGGAATGGAATTTCTCATTTTAGTATTCTGGCGTTGGATTGCGACATTCTGAAGAAGTTAAAAAATTTACTCCCATCACGCCGAAGTTCTTCCGCTTAATCCTACGGCGCTTGATACGACGGTACAGCAACCACATTACAACTCGTTTGGGATGCATTAATTATTTTTTGGAATCTACTTCACTCGACCACGATAATCAAACAACTGCTCGTTTGACCGGTAAAAGTCCGGCGTGTGTGTAGGCAGCACTCCACCGGTAAAATATCGACCGATATTTTACCGGCCGTCCAAAATCGGTGTGTGTGCAAGTAGTCTAATGGTTGCTCCTGAAAGCACGACCTTGAACAGCTTAAACTTGGCGGATCAAGGCAAAGCGCATTTGGGTGAATGCCGGCTGTTCGGTGCGACGGGGAGGTCTGGGTTCGAGTCCCGGGTAAGTGGAGGCCGTAAATTCAGTGTCATTTTGATATGGTTAAAAATAGGATTCGTGGCAGTAGGCCGAGAAATGTTTGACAGACAGCAATTCGAACATAACCCCGAAAATTTATCTCCCTGGGAAAACGTCTTGACTTTACAAACGGGCAGCTGACAGATGGCACTCAACTGAAATTCATTTAAACGAGAAAGTCATTTAGCACACAGTCGTTTCTCCAATATTTCAATATAATGGCTTCCGGCCGACTGACCTCTAAGCGTTAAAAGAATGTTACTAGTCGAAACTCGTAAGCCCGTGCGAAGCTTCGAATAAGCGAATCAATTGAAGCTCGTTTTAGTATTCGATTTGACTTCGCCAGGATATTTGATATTCGTTTCATTTGAAGCTCCGGTTGTGATGCAAAGCTTCACGTCTTATATGAAGCTAGGATAATGTTGCGGAGCTTTAAACCATTGAAGACTAATATTCGCCGATGAAAACTTTGAGCTTTTTGTGTGTTGTGTTATGTAACGTTTTGCACAAATATAGTTAGTTACCGTAAAAAAAAATAACAAATGTAGCACTCAGGTTTGCTTTTATAAATTTTTCAATATTAATATTATGCATGGTTAATTTATGATTTTTTTTATTAAATTGTGTAATATACGAGGCCCTGTAGATTAATCACTTTATCAGTTCAAACATCACGAACAATAAAATATAATTTTTTGACGTGACAACGTCTAATAAATCGATGAACGCCGGCTGCACGCACGAAAAAATGTCCCGTTACGCTGTGTCCCGTTACGCTCATTGTACGCTTGCGCCGCATCTATCTCTCTTCTACTCAATTCGAACAACCATCGATTTGACTTTTTCGCGGCACATTAAACTTGAAACACTCCCATTCGTTTCCTACTTTTCCTATCATCGTCCTATCCTTAACAGAATAACACAGATTGGAAGAAGTTAAATAGCAAACATGTATAAAAGTTATAGTTAAAACAATCTGTTCGTTAAAGTAATAAACATATTTGAATTAATGAGTGCAAATAAAAGTAAATTTATCAAATAAATTGTAGATTTCATTTCACTCCTTCTTTGTATCCATACAAAATAGTGATAATTCAATAAAAATGATTCAATTTTATTCATAAAAGTATGCAATCATTTCATCAATGTTTTGTTATGACGTTGTCATGTTAAACTGTCGACCGTAAACCTACTTTACAGACGACCAATTTTTTTTTTTCATGATCACATCATCGATCATAATCGCCGTACGTAGATGAACACCCGCGCCTCACGCGGGACTCGAACCCGGAACCCCTCGCACCGTTGAGCCGGTGGAAGTCGCGACTGAGCTACGGAGGTCGATCTGGTGCATTTTCAACGGGAGTGTATCAGCCGCGCGCGAGTCCACTCTGGGTCGTGAGGCGCAGTCGGGTCGGGCCGCCGCGCCGGGCGAGTGCGTTGCAGTCCGTCAATGTCCGTGAAGAGTTCTGTGCGTGTCCGTGAAGGGTTCTGTGCGTGTCCGTGCGTGCGCTTGGAGTCGCCACGCATTCGGTTCGGAGTGCACGAAACAAACTTTATGGCGCCTGCCTTCCCATCGGACCACCAAAGTAAGTCACCGCACCTTTAAATCAAGGCTCCGCCATTAATTCATTTGCGTCATCACTAACCGTTGTGTCCGCTCAACGAACTTAATTTTTCCAGTTATATGATGGATACTCTGGCCGGTTATGAAACAGTTAATCGCGTTGTAACTTTTTAAACGAAAAGTTGCGTTTCCCTCAAGAATTTTTTTTTTTAAGACGTTGTATACCTGTTTTTATAGACTTTTTTTGTTTTTTTTTTCTTTTTTGGCGGAACGAAGGAGCAGGCTGTGAAAATTAGGGAAGGTTAATTAAAATTAAACTACGCACGTGCCGCGTAAAATTGGGTCTGTGATAATGAACTTGAAGCCAGGGCGATAATGAACTTTTATTTGTTTTTAGTAGCCTTTGTAAATTTACGTAGTCTTAACGTTACGAGATCGTAGTTGTTATTCCAAATTTTTTTTGCCTTTATACTGTTATATTTTTGAAGTTTTGTTTTATAGCTGTTTAGCCTAGGTGCGCGCTAACACGATATTATTACTTAATTTTAGATTTGTAAGTATTTATGGTAATTTGTATAAGACATAAAACCCAAAATACAGTAAATAGAGTTATATTTGAATTGGTCAGTAAAATTATCGTGACAAAGTTAAACACTGCTAAGATAATTACTGGCCTTCGTCAACTTTGTTTAAGGCATTTTAAATTTTTTGCTGTCGAGAGCAGCTGGAACAGTGCTTTACATATATGCGATACGTGGATTTCTCAAGTTCGGTTAAATTTTTAAAAATAAATATTTGAAACAATTTTGACGCTGTTCCCAACTTTGCTTTCAAGTTGTGCTCACTAGCTCCGGTAGTGAGGAGTAGTGACCACTTATCCAATTCGACGGTTCCCCGAAAGTAGTAACAGTACAAGGTACCCGCTTCCCAAATATCACTTGCAAAGCGACACACGATTGTTTACAGAATTTGACAGCTTCACTAATGAGATAACAGGAAAGCCGGAGTGATACGTACACACTTGGTAACTATTTTGACAGTGGCTTGGCTTCTGTTCTGTACCCGCGTCCTTGCCGAATAATTCACCGACGTTCCAGTCGAAATTGCAGTCGCCATCATCCGGGAGCAGTTACCTGATGATGGCGACTGCAATGTCGACCGAAACGTCGGTGAGTTATTCGCCAAGGACACGGCTACAACCTAGAAGCCAAGCCACTGCAGACAATGGACGTGAAAGCCTGCGAACATTATTAATTATTCTTTTGACAACCTGACGATTGGAGAGAAGTCGCATGACACAGAGGACAGAGTATAGCCGGCTTTGAGACAAGCAGTGGAGTCGGGACGTTACTGTAAAATTAATTGGGTTTGTATTACGAAACGAAGGATCTTTAGAGACTGTAACAGAGGAACAGGGTCATTTGAAGAAGACCGAACTTCAGACCACGATCCTGCTACGCAGCTGAAATAAGAAATGACGCAGGTTGCTTGATATTTTTTTGAGGTGAAGAGAAAGCCCTAAATCTATACTAATATTATAAAGCTGAAGAGTTTGTTTGTTTGTTTGTTTGTTTGTTTGAACGCGCTTATCTCAGGAACCACTAGTTCGATTTAAAAAATTCTTTCAATGTTGGATAGTACATTTATCGAGGAAGGCTATAGGTTATATTATATTATCAATAACATTAGGGATCCTTACTAAAAGTCCAATTTAGAATCAAATGCGTTGGAGGAGGTTAGATACAACACGCAGTACACGTACGAAGTGTGTGTTGACAATGCCGCATGCGCTAGAAGTTTATTAAGCGAAATACCACTCACTGACTCACTCATCACGAGATCTCTAAGTATACACCCGATTGACTTGAAATATAGCATAGTTACTCATTTTGTGATGTAGACGCTCACTAAGAACGGATTCTAAGGAAATCCGATCCCAAGGGGAGTTTCGGGGGCGTAATATATCAAAATTTCCAGTGTGTGGTAGGAAATCACCATGGCAACGGCTGTTGCTTTGTTGATGCTTCATTCGTCTCTATGGCAACGACTATTTCATTGTTAGTACAGTCCTCATCACCGTTTAAATTTTGCGAGTACTTTAAATATCAAAAATTGCCCTTTTTTTCAAGTATATATATTTTACAGACTTGAAACTTCACAGTAATGTTCCTTATGTTACGCAGGATGACATTTTCCGAAAATTAGATCCCATGGGTGATTAAAACCAGGCAACAGTGGGTACTTTGTCTGCATGAGAACAGGATTTTGCATTGTTCATGCCTTCTGTGTCTCCATGGCAACGGGCATTGCGTGGCAGTGGCGTACCCACAAGGAGGGGAATGTATAAAGAGCGGCGCAAGAGTGATCTGCCTGTAGACTGCCGTAGCGAAGTACGGGTACATCAGTTGTACGTTGCGTGCACGAGTCGGGAAACCGTCGGTGCTATTCATTTTCTCTCCGGTACATTATACAGCATTGTAATAAATTTTCACTGAATTTATTTTATTTACCATTACTGTAAATGGGAGATGTGGCTTAATTTTTTTCCATTAGTATAGCCGTGCGAAGCCGTGTCGGGCAACTAGTATGAGATAAATGGAGAAGAACTGACCCCAATGGGGAAGAATGCCCTAGAAAAACTTTAATGTTTGCTAAGAAAAGTGTCGACGTTTAAGATATCATTCCAACTTCCCGATCATTATTTGATAATCAATCGAAACGATGTTTTTTTTTTTGCAGACTTTCATATTCTTAAACGTATTAAAACTCTAATACTAATAGTCTAATGTTTGCATTTTAAGCTATCTGAGTCGTAATTTTTTTTTTACATGTTTTGAATGAAAATTAAATGGCATGCAGAACGGAAACTTTCCAAATCAAATCCAGTCAAATATTCTAGCAACTTAATGGCATTAATATAATTTAAGTCAGACAAATATGTATCAATTTTTTTAAGCTTCAATATTCATAAAACAATTATTTTTTGACAACGAAGTTAATGAAAAAGTTCTACCATCGTTTAGATGGGAGTATGTCGTGACTTAAATCTCCCTGATATGACTACGTTATATCAAATATATAGTTTGGTATATTTCATTTTTGATAAACAAAAATCAGTGACTTCTTTGTGTCAAACGGCACACAATTTCGACAAGGAAATTAGCTGATGTAAGGCGTGTTCTAACTTGTGTTACCGATCAATTAAAAGCACGCGTGTCGTATGTGAACATAGGTTAACTCGTCATGTTCCACACAACACGTTCACGACAGAGAAGTGGATAACAGAGGGCAGTTGATAATGACAGGCTTCCGATTCCCAAAGCGCCCGCGAGGTAACTGCGTCTGGCGTATAGAAAAGGGGGGGGGGGGGGGCTTTGAGGATGCGATATATGTTGTAGAGTCGAATGCGACGTGCGTGCTGTCATTAAGATGCGCCATTAGATTTCCCTGCGTGTTCTCTTCCTCTGTAACCTTGATCGCCTTGCCTGGCGAATTAATACACTTCTGGCTGGTGTACCAGTGCTCAGTTATGGAACTATACAGCACGTCTATAAAATAATGTCCCAGTTATAATTTTTTTTTAAGTATCAACTTTATGCGTTGAAGAGATTTTGGTTCAGGATCACAATTGAAGAGTAAATCAAACAGTTTTTTAGATAAGTACTGCTTTGTTGTTTTCTCGCTTGCAGCGCCACCTACGCAAAATGGCGACCCCCTGAGCGTAAAGCGTTTGGTGTTCTGCGATTTGCTAAGAGTGAATCCGTATTTTCAGTTCAACTTGTGTTTTGTTGAAATTTTAGTTGATATCCCCCATGCGGAAAAAAAAAACACCCACCAATGGTATAGGTTACGGATAGCGAACCAATGGCAAGTTACAAAATTATTCGGGCATGCCAATAAATAAAGAAAATAATGTACTTGATCGCTCAAAGTAAAAAAGTACTAACCTTATATAACATTTTCTTTAATTTGAATAAACATAAAATAGTAAAAATTTCGATTGCTGTAAAAATTTCGAGTTGCAGATTAAGAATTTTTAAGGTTTTTTTAAATCATTATAATTATCACTAAGTCAAAATCCTTTAATGGCACGTCACAGCCACATTTTTTTCTCATAAAAAAATGGCACGTTCACCAATAAAGGTTCGCCATCTCTTGGTACGGGCAACTAGAGACGACTGGATGTGTTTGTAAAGGGAAAAGCACGGGACGACCAAAAGAGTCTGTACAGGATGTTGATCGTGTCAGAGCATCTTACCTGCGTGATTCTAACACATCTGTTCGGAAAGAAAGTCTTGAACTTCAGTTGCCAAAGTCGACCGTTTGGAAGGTTTTACAGAACACGTTTACACATACGTCCATACCGGTTACAGGTTCTACATACTATAAAGTCAGATTATGTGATTTTTTTTCCTTTAGGGCTTTATGGAAGATCGTGTCTATGTTCCGCCGCTACCTAATGATTTGCCAGAATCCAAACACAGAATTCAAGAGTCTATTGCTTCCATTACTCCGGACGTGTTAACAAAAGTGCGGGAAGAATGTAACTTTAGGTTGGACGTGTGCCGTATAGCTAATGGAGCACATATTGAATATTTGGAAGAAAAACTAGGTTAGTTTACCTTCAGTTTTATGTACGATTTGTGGTAAAACAGCCTAAATTAAACTTGTTATAATACACCATTGAAACTGAGACATTCTTTTATGGACAGTCTGTGCTACTAGCTGATGTACCCGCGCTCCGCTACGGAACGATACATTGACGATTTTTCATTACAATGTTGGGCTCACTGGAAAATGAGCGAAGTTCAATAATAAAACTGTGGCGTTCAGTTAAGAAAACCAATTTGAGGAACCAACTTTTTTTTTAAATTGGAGTGGTTCAAACACATTATCCGTCAAATCTCTTTGGAGCTGTGTGAACTAATTGGAACCATGTGAGTTTCTACCGCGTGAAGCTGTTTCAACCTATTCACCAACGTAGTTCAGTGTGTCCATAAAAAATGGTCCCTGTTATAAAATTATAATAGCATCATCTATAAGCGTTATAGCGGGTTGGTTCAAGGCCACAATTAAACAGTAACTCAAAACAGTTTGAGATAAGCGCATGTGCAAGTACTGCTTTGTTGTTTTCTCATTTTGCAGCGCCACCTGTGTTGACACACTGGCTCTTTCCCCAATTAGTAGAGTGTGGATCTGTAAACTTCCATGGGTAACTGTGACATTAAAATCACACGCATGTCAACAGAAAATGAAACATAAATGTTTGTATTTCAACTCAAACGTTTACGTGGTTGTATTTGTGGTAATGAGGGAGGATGAAATATGAATGAAAATATGTGAATGAAATATGAAATATGAAATGTGATGAAATATGTGTGTATATATATATAGTCTAGTACATTACTATATATATATATATACACACCAGTTATGTATATATATATATAATTTGTAGCCACCATTCTAAAATAACCAAATTAATGTGCATTGTATTACATGGGCATTAATGTTAGTAAATATCGCGATGGTTATCATGAAACAAATATGCTAACCTGACATTATTAATAATCATCCGCAACGAACTTATCATTTAATATCTAGTAAAACTTTACTAAACTCCTTGATTTTTCTTGAATATCGAGACAGTGGAAGTGCAATTACGCAATTTGTAATTTAAGCGTAAAACTACGCCCTAGATCCTGAGCCCCAACGAATTATGAAAATTTCCCTAGATCCTGATAACGTTCAGGGCATAACTACATTAATTAATTTTGTGCTGTTTGGTTGGTAGTGTCTGAATCGTTTGAAGCTATTTTCAGGGGAAGCCTTCATTTCACAGACGAGAGAGCCACGTCCGAAGTTCCCCGAAGTTTACATGATTTCACAGTATCTTTAATGTAGCTATCCTAACCAAATCAACCGTCCACAATGTTTCAAAGTATTTATAATGTAGGTAACCTAACCTAATGGACCATTAGTATCCTTTTATCAACACCGCCATATTTATTTAGAATGAACAAAAAAAAAAAAACCGAAGATGCACGATCGGGCGTTTGGCTCTCTCGTCTGTGAAAATAAGGCTTCCCTATTTTCAGAGGGGAAAAAAGAAAAAGAAATTGGGTGCAAGCTTGGAGTGAAGTATCTGTTTAGTTATATGCTCCTTGCCTTCGGGTATCACAAAACAATGCGGCCCCGGAGCGAGCACAGCCAGGCTCGCGCGCGCTACGGCTGTCACGCGATGCGCCCCTGGAACATGATTGTTGACCGCGACGCCGGCTGCGAAATGTGGTTCGTCTCTGATGGGAAAAAAAAAATGGACACGCTATTTAATATTCGTCGCGGGGCGGTTGAAATCACTCCGTCAGAGCGTGAACGCTGTCCCGCATAAATGCCGCCCGATGCGACGGTTTCTCGTTACGTTCTCGGTTTGTTCCCGCGCGGTTCGCGTCGTGGTTCGCGGGGTGGTTTTTTTTTTTTCGAAACACGTCCTCGTGTCAGCTCTCCGAAACACGCCTGCACGTCGCGTCGCCGGGACTTGCAATACGCGTGCGGTCGGCGGAACGTAAAACGTAACGTAAACTAACGGAGCAAGCCGGTTCGATTCTCCGAATCCCGGGATTTCATGGTTTCCGAAACTACTCCAGACGAGAGATGTGGCGGGTTTTTTCTTGCCAATACACCACGGTCAATCCACGTCACTATGGCTTCAATACAAAAAATAATTTTTAAATAGTTAAAACTGCTTCAATAAATTAGTAAAATTTTATTGGAAACTTGACGATCAGTTTATACGTACACTGTAGTGTACCATTTATGTCCGAATGATAAATTGAGTTTCTACAGACATTGAGTGTGTGGGTCATGGGGCACATTCTAGTAGACACTTTTGCTGCTATGATAGTAAATTTTATTATTATTTTGTCATATTACAATTATTGTTTTTGTAAATCATCTTAATATAATTATATGTTTTATTTATTTCATTAAGAAAACCTTAATTAAAATAGATTTTAGGTTAATGGGAATGAAAGGGTTAAAAATTTTGAATATAGGAACACGAGAGTGTACGCAGAATTTCATTTCGTTTGAATGTAAAAAAAAAGGGGGAGGGGGAAGTGGCAGTACCACTTTTCCCACTGTTTGCTTGGGAATGAAATTTTTTTCAGGTTTTAGAGGGAGGGGATATATTCTTTCTTCCTCCTCCCCTTGTGTACGTATGTGAATGTATGCAGATATTTTTTTTTCAGCGGATAGTGTTCTCTGACTTGTCAGTTATTTGATTGATTTTTCTTCTTTAGAAAACATTACCACCGTTATCGGAGATTTATTATGAATTCCACTGATCTACCACTCAGCAGGACAATCATTCTATTGTTTTAAATCTCTGATTCAATTTAGAATGTTTGCTCGGTTTTTTTTCCTGTCGAGTGAGTTTAGTCGTTGTGTTTGCTAGTAAATGACGGAAAACACCATTTATCTCCCCAAATATAATGGTGGTAGTGAGTAAAAGTCAAACTATGTGTAAGTAAGGTATTTATTCCAGGTCTACGCACTTGATGCGGTGATAAAATGAGGATCTACGGTGAAATATGTGTTAGAAAGATTTAAAGATGTTAAAGGTTTTGATATCCCGTATCTTGAACTTGGTCGCACAATAAGTTGTTTAATGAGTACGTATTACGTGATCCCTTCCTTTAAGCCAATCAATGTAAATGTTTAAAAAAAATGTTGGGTAGAATAATATAAGCACTTTGTTATTTAAAACAGAAGTTAGTTTTTTGAAACCTAGTGTTAATTATTTTTAAGAAACGCCATTAATATAATCTTTCACCAGACATCCTGTATTGGGTGCTGAACTTAGACTTATTAGATACTGATAATAAAAGACTTTGTTCAGTTAAGAAAAAATAAAAGGAGTAAATACCTCGTACATAAATACGACAAGCAAGTGTTGAAAGAGTTACGAATTCCCCCAAGTAAATATTAAGACAACTCATAGATTTCAACTGATATATATTGAACATTGAAGGACATTAATTGATTTATATAAACCACCTACTCCTCCACCAATCATTTTGAGGTTTGCGAAGGTATGTTATACTTCTGGTGAGAGATGGATATTTTTTAAAAAAATTTGTTGATTATTATGTTCATGCAGCGGAGCAAATTTAATGAGAGAGAACGTTTAAAGAGCAGACGTTGATAAAAATTGGTTGTCTGTAAAGTCGGTTTACGGACGATAGTTAAACGTGACAACGTCATAACAAAACATTGATGAAATGATTGCATAATTTTAGAATAAAATTGAATCATTTTTTTGAATTAACACTATTTTGTATGGATACAGAGGAGTGAAATTAATTCAACAATTTAATTGATAAATTTACTTTTATTTGCACTCATTAATTCAAATATGTTTATTACTTTAAGGAACAGATTATTTTAACTATAACTTTTATACAAAGAAGGAGTGAAATGAAATCTACAATGTAATTTATAAATTTACTTTTATTTGCCCTCATTAATTCAAATATGTTTATTATTTTAACGAAGAGATTATTTTAACTATAACGTTTACACATGTTTGCTATTTAACTTCTTCCAATCTGTGTTATTCTGTTAAGGATAGGACGATGATAGGAAAAGTAGGAAACGAATGGGAGTGTTTGAAGTTTAATGTGCCTCGAAAAAGTGAAATCGATGGTTGTTTCAATCGAGTGGAAGAGAGATAGATGCGGCGCAAGCGTACAATGAGCGTAACGGGACAATGAGTCATCCTTTTTCGTGCGTGCAGCCGGCGTTCATCGATTTATTAGACGTTGTCACGTCAAAAAAGAATACTAGTTATATTTTATTTCCAGTAGCTTATGGAAGACTACGTGTCAGTGCATGTTGTTTCGATGGTTGGGTTGTGACAGTTTGGACTGGCATTGTCGTCATACAGTAAGGTATGGCAACCACCTATCCTTATCGTTGGCGAAGCCCGTCCGCTAAGTGAAGCTCGCCGCTGCTAGCGAACTAAAGGCGGCGATAACAGTTTCGTTTAGAACTTCTTCAACAGATGGCGTTGCCAAGAGTCTATAACCAGCTTTCGATTTGTGCGTCCATCACGTCTTGCCAAGGGGTTACCTGCCTTCCCACAAATTTGAACCTGAATATTGGCGTCCCCGGTTTTTTTCTTATGCGTAGCCAAGATGCCTCAAGACTGTGCAATGAGTGGGACTTGAAATTCAAAATTTCCCGTTTTTTTTCAAGTGTATGTCCTGCAGACTTTGAACTCGACAGAGATGTTCCTTATACTTTGACGTGTTTAGCCCGGGCAGCGCCGGTTACTTCAGCTGGTACAACCATACAACAAGGACGGAACATGCCACGGATGGTTGGCTCCGCCAAAGCGGCTAGATTTGTGATTGACGGACTGTCTGACACTGGCATGGATAACGTTTTACGCGAAGCGAACCGCCTCCGAGCCACAGGCGCGCGCAGGGAATTTTGCGGACTGTTTGTTGGCAGGCGTGCGTCGAAAGAGCGCGCGTCGCCGTCGGGGTCGCAGAAAGAGAATGGTTCACGGGATGAAATGTAAACAAGACAAAAAAAAATTGGTTGTCTGTAAAGTCAGTTTACGGACGATAGTTTAACGTGACAACGTCATAACAAAACATGGATGCAATGATTGCATACTTTTATGAATAAAATTGAATCATTTTTATTGAATTATCACTATTTTGTATGGAAACAAAGAAGGAGTGAAATTAAATCTACAATTTAATTGATAAATTTACTTTTATTTGCACTCATTAATTCAAATATGTTTGTTACTTTAACGAAGAGATTATTGTAACTATAACGTTTATACATGTTTGCTATTTAACTTCTTCCAATCTGTGTTATTCTGTTAAGGATAGGACGATGATAGGAAAAGTAGGTAACGAATGGGAGTGTTTCAAGTTTGATGTGCCTCGAAAAAGTCAAATCGATGGTTGTTCCAATCGAGTGGAATAGAGATAGATGCGGCGCAAACGTACAATGAGCGTAACGGGACAATGTGCGCAACGGCACACTTTTTCGTGCGTGCAGCAGGCGTTCAACGATTTATTAGACGTCACGTCAAAAAAAGCGAGTGAGTGAGTGAGTCTGCCAGCACTCACCATGACGTGTGCAAGCATCTGATATCGCTAACGAACAAAAATACGTGCGATCTAATGACGCAAATACAACCATAATTCGAAATTTGGACACGAAATTTAAATTAAAATCCCTTTAAATAATGTGCGAGCGTGAAAAACGTACGAAAATAGTGTTTTCAACTACATATTCTTGACGTAGTTTCCGCACCCGCCAGTAGAATTCGCTGCCGGAGCAGCTACGTCGACTGTTTAGTAATCATTTGTTTAGCAGACCGAAAATTTAAACTATATAATGAAACGGTTCTGATAAAAGCGAAAAAGACTAGGAAAATGATTAAAAAAAAACATTCTTTGGACCTGATTTTGGACAAGGAATTTTATTAAAAAACTGCTCAGTGTTAAACAGTTAATAGTACTGTGATGTTTCCCTTTGGTCTTGTGAACTTTGGTTGAAATAATTCGCCACAGTTAGCAGCGCGGTGGTTACACATTTCCGCTCCATGCGACTTCACGAAATCACTCATCGAGAGCTAAGATGCTAAACATAAAAATAAATTGCGATCATTAGTGCCAATCGCAGGACCAACAAAAAACCCTTTACACGAATGTACACTTACAGCTTTAATTTTCACCGCAAACATGGCGTTTCGGGCGGTACTAAATTTTGTCTGTTCCTCATTATATATATTTTTTGCAATTTCTTAATTGTTTTACTTTTTTTAATAAAAAACACGAAAAAAAAATTGTAAATCGTCCTAGTGCTCAATTTTGTTGGTGTGTAAATTAAAATAAGTCAATAAAATAAATAGATATTACAAATAATTATAATTTTTTAAGGGTGCCAGAATACGACAGTAATTAACGTGTTTTATAATGATGACATAAAACGTGACGCGTTTTAACAAGCAACATATAATTATTTTGTGATGATTTAAACACAGACGTAGTAAATATTGCGAATGAGAATTTTTTTTCTTTTCCGTAATTGATAAGGCGATGTTCGTGATACAGATACTAGAGGCAAGCAAGCACCGCTAGCCGCTGCATATTATCGTCGTCAAAGTTCGATATTTTTTCAAATGAGTAGTAACACATCGCGTTGAGATATGTAGGCTGCCCATGGCTTTGTCGAGGACGTGAGGTCCAACAGCTGTGCTGTTACAGCGGGGTGAGGTGTTCCACGGGAAGGTGTGGTTGGGGGGAGGGGGGTGGAGGGACGAAGGGGGTGGCGTCGAACTCCCCCCAATCAACCCCTTCTCCCCGTGTCCCACAAAGCCACGACACCCGGGCCAGGACATCATCACTGCCCGGAGCCCCGCCCCCGAAGGTAAACGTCATCGTCTTCCGCCGGTTGACGCTTCCGAGACCGCCATTAGCTCGAGACACCGCGAATAAACCAGGGACGAGCCCCAGCACGTTCGCCCGCCTTGCCGACAGTCATTAGAAAAAAAAAAAGGAGAGAGTCTTTCAGCACGGGAAGCCTTCATGTCACAGCCGAGAGAGCCACACCCGAAGTTCCCCGAAGTTCAAGCTCGCTTTTGAAGTGAAACTTCTAATGCGACTTCCAACAAGGTTGCGTTAAACGTTTAACGCTCCTGGGGAGGGGGAATAGAAAGAGACAGAGCGAGACGAGAGTGAATGCGTGTTTCATAGACACATAAATATATGAGTGTGTGTCATTTCTCTATGTCCACGAGGTCTCGCCGCGTCAATTTTCTCCTTGGGGCGAACCCGTCCACTTAATATTAAATTAACAGCTTTTATCATTGAATGATTTCATGATTTATTTTAGTTTGATTTGATACATTATGATTTATTTCACAAAAAAATCAATTTCTACCCTTTCCTTTTTTCATTTCCACATTACGTAGTTTCACTTCTTCCGCGCGGAGGGACTCCACGCACTATTTTTTTTTTCCGTTCTATCTCATTGTATAAACCGGTGTGGCATTAAATTTTGCGGTCGATTAGGATAGGTTAGCTACATTATAAATAATTTAAAACATTGTGGATGGTTGGTTATGTTAGGTAAGTATAGCTACATTAAAAATATTTACAATGAACAATAAAAAAAAAAACCGAAGATGCAGGATCGGGTGTTTGGCTCTCTCGTCTGTGAAAAGAAGGCTTCCCCTTTCAGCAAACGCCAGAGTTGTGTATCATCTTACCCCGGTAACGAACAAATTAATATACTCTAATATTACGAAACTCGGACAGGAATTCTTAAAAATAATGCCGAGCTTGATAAATATACGCAAATTGTATTTTCAACTTAATTTCTACACGCGAACCACACGTAGTTTCCGCACCCGCCGCTAGAATTCGTTGGCGGAGCAGCTACGTCGACTAAGCAATAATTTTATCAGCAGACCGAAAGTTTAAACTATATAATGAAAAACTGCTCCGACAAAAGCGAAAAAAAGACTTTGGACCTGATTTATGACAATAATAAACTGCCCATCTTGTTAAATTTCATTAAAAAGTTGTAACTATGACGTTTCCCTTTGTTTTTGTGAACTTTGCTTTGTGTAATCCGCCACAGATGGCAGCACCGTGGTTGTACATTTCCCTCACATGCACGAAATTACCGCCACCAAATGCCGTACACCAAGAGTTAAGATGTTTTTCACGTCAAAATAAAATACGTGTGCCTGGCTGCAACGCGCGTTGGAAGTGAAACTTCACAAATAAGAGGGCTAGGAGAATTTTGGTGCAATCTTATATCTGAAACACGCTTAATCACTAGTTGAAAACAGACCTTTACTTACTAGTGTCTGGCCATGTATTCACTGGAACTTAAGAATAAATGAATGGGTTTATGATATCTAAAATATGAAGCATAAACCTATTCGAAAAGTCTATACAAATTGTCACATTTCTAATGTTAACACTTGATCAAACCTTAAGAGTTGAGAGTTTACATTTGCGAAAGTATGAAACGCATGCAAAAGTCTCGAGTTAGTACGTAAAAGTTTACAACAGTATTGGAAATTAGACAAAATCATGCGCTGCTATATTAATCTGTAACCGGCTGAAAATATGTTTTGATTCACAATTTAAAAAAAAACGGCACCATCGAGCAATATTTGTTACGTTAGTTACATACGTTAACTTCGTTATATACTCACTTCCGTTACCGTGACTCTGTTATTACTCAACCGGCTGTAAAAAAATTTCACTTCAAAATAACTGGAAGATATCCAAAAAAAAATTCCAGCCATGGAGCCAATTTAAAGCAAAGGTATTTGTGGAGCTCTGCGACATGTTGAGTGTTTATTTCTCTCTGTATATTATTTACGAGGCATATTAAACACGAAGCGTACACGTAAGTTTGAGTAAGAAATAAGGATTACACATATATTAATTTAAATTAATTTAAATCACATCTTGTGTACAGAAAAATACGGTATGTTTGTTCTGTTGAATCCAGAAATAGATTAAGAACAATATAATGGAAGAAAATAAATTGATACTTGTTTATTTATTTTTTCATTCGTTATCCTCTTAACTTATGTAACATCTCTCCGAGGAGAAAAATTAAAATTATTAGTAAAAAAATTATGTTGGTTTTTTTTATTTCAGTTAATTGGCAGGAATTATATCAGGACTTATTATTTATTACCTTCCAGCAGGGCAAAATAGTGATGTATTGGACTAAAACTTCTTTACAACCGGTAAGATAATTCGAGGGATGACGTCATCAGAACGAAACAAAGTGTAGCGTGACGTCAAAAGGGTAACGCTCAGAGTGTTAGGGAAAGTTAACGATCAAGAGACAGAGAGTGAGTGATGTTAATGCATTGCTATTCGGCGCCATTTTTTTCCCACTTGCACTTCTATGGAAACAACTAGCAATCGGATGTGGTGTGGCTTTTTGGCTGAGGATATGTCAATTGCATATTGCAAACATTATAATAAGGACCCTTTATTTGCTGGACTATGAATTTTCATATTTATATGAATTCGAAAAACATAGTAATTACACAGCGCTGTTTGTGAATCTTGATTTAATTTAAGTTTCATTAGCCAAACTAAACTCAAGGCTTCGACTATGTTTCATAGCTTGCTGGAGATCATGTCAATTTAGTACGGATTTTAAGTTTGTAATAATAAGCAGAGGGAAATGGTTTTAAAGCGCTAAGCATGAATAACGAATCATCATTGAAACTAGGTCAGATGCGACAACGCACATGATCCAACAGACTTAATGAAGTTGATAACTATTGTCTATATTCACTCAATTCTCCTGTATTATCATTCTGTGTATGGCTGATTATTTTTCTTAGAATTATAAATACTGCAATAAAACAATATAATTTTACCCTAAATAATTTTATGACATCACAGTTCTGAACATTAAAGAGTAGTTCTTAAAGGACCCGCCTAGTTCAGAGGTTATTTGTGTTAGTGAGGATAAATTATAAGTGCGACGCTCGCTAGTGCTTCTAGCACGTTATCGCCTCTATGCGAAACGTTATCAAATGACGCGTAGTCTTCTCGTAGCCATGATATTATATGGCGGAGAAATGATTATAAATGTGTAATGCAAGTTCTTAGAGTGGTTTCAAAAATTTGTACCGAGCTTTACATGCCTGAATATCGTTCTGAAAACATGTGCTCTATCCATTTACCCTCTTTAGTGAAAACATGGTTTACAAATGAAATGTGGAAACAGAGCTACTCATAAGACCTCAGAGTATTCTTAAATGCGTTTAGTGAACAGACACCACTCGGAAGTATTGAGCAGTTTTCAAGTCACGTGGTTTTTCCTGCAGCTCTGCACATAGTATGTGCGCCAAAGTAGGCGTGAAACTAAGCAGAAACTATACATATAATTTTTTCCTGTGTTTTCAGTGTACGTCTACAGATATTACAGATATCAAAAAACGAGGCATTTTTAAGTTATGCTTGTTAAGGTCCGTTAAGGGTGATATTTCAACACTCAAGGAAATACGCGCGCACATGCACAGAAAATTTACCAAAGTGAAGACTAATTCCTAAGCGTGTTTCGTCCAATTTTGTTAAGATGAAAGATGTACACCACACAGGAAAAAAAAAGTCTGTACGTTTACAAAAAATTCCTTTGGAAACCAGTTGCCAAGAAACATTTCGCAATACTACAAGAAAGACATTGTAAATATTTTGTAACACATGGCTATGGTTATTTTTGCATATATGAAATATTATTTTTGAGATAATACTGAATATTTCTTACTAAAAATTGGCGATGAATTTTATTTTTTAATTGATGTTTCATTCAAGTAGAATTTTTTTTTCAGACCACGGAAAAGATACTCCAGTATTCAATAATTGGACTTTGATTTATTTTACTGTGCTTATTAATCTGTGCAGATAGTACTGGAAAGCTATTCAGGAAACCATAAATGCCAGGGTAAGAATCCATAACCCATTATCACCGCGAACACTGTTTTGTAGTGATCAGTTTTTTTTCTTCATGTAAAATGTTTGAAATTCACAAATATCTGTAATATCTCGTGAATATTTCAGTCCTATCTACAAAAAAAATGTGTTGATGATAAAGAAGGAGGGAAGGGAATTAAAAAAAAAGTTTTTTTTAAAGACTAAATTAACTATTTTACTTTGACAGCAGGGAAAAAAAAGTCGGGAGTTGCACGAATGCGGTGTCCATTTTTCTCGCTTATCTGACTCGGGGTTGATGAATAATAGGTTTTGTTGCTGCAGACGGCGAAGGAATTAATAGCCCTTCACGTCGTGTGCGGGGCTCGTGTTGGGATCGGCTCGCCAGTCAGAAGTTGTTCCCTCGGGGTCTATTAGGCCGGGGCGAATGTTCGACTCCCCTCTGTCTCTCACTTTTCCCTCTTCACTTCGCTGTCCCTCTGTTCCCGCCCTTCACCTTAGCGGCGGTCTGCGGCCTGCCCTTGTAATCGAGCTTGTTTTTGCAACCCGACCTCCTTCGTCCTTCTCTTGGCTCCCCACAGTTCCACGCTGGCAACCTCCTACACTGTTAAAAAAAATTGCACACCTTAAATTTACGATGAATGCTGGTTACAAACTATCCAGGTTACCTCCTTAATTTTGCGGTTCACCTCCTAAAATTTACTGGCTTAACTTAATTTTGAACATACAGTACACTCCCGATTATCCGCGAAATTAAGTGGCAGGGCCACCGCGGATAGCGAAAATCGCGGATAATCCGCAAAAGAGCCGAAAATGGGAAACAAAAAAGGAAACATTAATTTCAAAGCAACCATACGACTAGAAACAAAGCGCGACAGAGACAAAAATAGCAACGCAAGCCAGCCTACTGCGCGAGTTCCGAGAAGGCCTGTGGCGTTTTACTGTATACTGCACACAATACACTCGTCAGTAGAGTTCAGATATGCTCACTTGTAATAAAATACAAATTTACATATGAGCTGTATTTTCTCGTAGCATGCGCGGATGATAGGGAGTTTACTGTAATTCAATAATAACGAACTCATTATATTATCGAAACATTTTAAAATCTCGTTGAATTAACAGCGGAAACCTTCCTTGTTTGCAACGAAACGTTAAACTCGAAAGTCGGAAACTGACGTAGTTTCATAAAAAGGATCCGGTTATCCGAGATTGCGAAGAAATCTTCGTTCGTTCGATGTTAATTCGTCGTTGAAATGTCTGTAGATTTGATGTGATTTATAACAGCGTAGAGGACGTCACGAAGAACGAGTGAAAAATTTCTTCCCACGAAGAGACCTTCGACTGCCCAAGGACAGAACATCCACACCCGTTATTTTCCACGCTTGTCGCCCGGAGCTGAATTTGGTTTCCTTTTTTTGGAAATTGCGAGGGATGTATTTTCATAATTTCTTTTTAAACAGCGCATTTTATTAATTTTTGTAAAAAAAAGTATATCAGCTTTGCACAAGCTGGTGATTTTTTTTTTGCTTGTTCAGCATGACTAAAAGACAAAGAGCCATTTGAAAAAGCTAAGTAAGATTATCAGTTTATATTAAGTTTGAAACGAAATTTTTTCACTGGAATATTACAGCCAAAAATAAAATTGCTTTCAGCACTGACCAACAGGTGCAGGTAGCTTTCGAAGTACCTATTAGTAGTATAGCTTGGCCGGTCCGGAAACAGGCCTCAGGCGGTGGATTGAGATTGTCGGTCCGCCATCTTGGATTTGTGACGTCACGGCGGCAAAAATTCCTCAAAATTCCTCAAAAATGACTCAAAATGACTCAAAAATTCCTGTTTTAAGAAAAAAATTCCCGTTTTCGAGGGAAAAATTCCCGTTTCGAGGGAAAATTTCCCGTTTTAGTCCTTAAAAATCCCAACGGCTAGAAATGTCCTGATAGAGGCTTAAGCATCCTTAACTCAAGCCTCAGTTAAGCCTCTATCAGGATGTGACCTTGACCTTTGACCTTGACCGCGACGGCCATCTTGGATCCACCATCTTGGATGACGTCATTTCGTTTTCTCGAACATTCCGGCATTGTGTTATCGGCCATTTTGAATTATGACGTCACTGTTGCAATTTCCGTTACGGACGCCATCTTTAAATTTATTATCCGATTTTAATGAAAAAAATTTAAAAATTATAAAAAAAATTAAATAAAATTTTTTTTAGTAAATTATTAATAAAAATCATACATTTTCGACACGGAGCTCGGAGTCCTCGGTTCGAACCCGACGAGTGCAAAAAAATTAAAAATGACGACCGATCCTTCCCTCACAGTGGACGCAGGCATACTGACTCCCACCACTTTTTTTTTCAAAGCATATATATCGTCAGGTAGTATGATGTCATGTCCGCCATCTTGTCTTCGATGCTGGAAGCCATCATCATTGTATCGTCGGCTAGAGTGCGCCGATGACATGTTAGTTTAATTCGTATCCGCTAGAGTGCAGTTATAATTTATTACTGTGACACCCGCCATCTTGTCATTTGGCCGCCATCTTGAAAATCCGTAATTATTTAGCTAGAAATTCGGGAAAACTTTCAAAATTCATTAAATAAATCACTCATTAATTTACATATTGATTCGATCGATTCCCGTCCTCGGTTCGATCTTGGATGATACAAAAAAAATTAAATATAACATCAATTTAACATAATAGTAACAGGTTCGAGGAATTAAACACTGCAAGTTCTTTTACAAACATAATATTTATTACATAATTTCTATTCTACTACAGGATAATTTGAGAAAGCCAGCAATCTTATAATCATTTAGTTCCGCAGCGGCGTGAAATGACTAATTCTTAGCTCCAATCGGTTTATACTAGACAGAGTCCAGCCAGAACCTTTACAGACATAGTCCACCTCTTCTTGACAGAGTTTCTGGATACCGTTTTTAACAGTTTGCTTCACATCGTTAGAACTGTAAATTACTGCAGCCGATGTCTTGAATGCACACTTCTTCACTTTGTCATCGAACGGATATGGCTTTCCATATATACAGTCCAACCACAAGTTATATTTCAAAGGTCCGTTTGTTGCTACATCATCAGTAAGCTGATTGATTATGTCCTCTCTGATATCATCAAGAAAATTACAAATGTCTTTCGACTCACCTAACGTATTTAAATAATAATAGTCCTTCAATGTTCCACGAAATGCAGACTGCGCCAAGTAGAAGCCATTATCGTTCACTTGTAATGCTCCGAACACAGTCTTAGGTTTATTTTCCTGTTCAGACGTCATACCAATCGGTTGCTGCACATCGGTTTTCTTGCTTGTACGCTCACGAGCCTTCAACCTAAACCGAGGAGTCGAAATTTCTGCAGGTAGTTCAGCAGTAGGCACACGGACTTCACCTTTACAGTTTTTCGCATGTCGTCGCAAATTATCAATTCGAGTAAACCATTCATGACACTCATCACATCGAAACTTCATGCGAGATGGATTCTTCGTGCATTTGCTCCGCTCATGTCTTCGTGCATCATGGGAAAATGCGAACGACGTATCACAGTAGCTGCAAGGATACCGTGGTGATGAAGACGATCCTTTCAGACCCGATCCAGATACAGGCGTTACAACAGTAGTACCATTTCCAGGCATTCTCTTATGCACATCGATGCATCGTTGTTGCGACGAAACCTTTACTTTCTGCCGAACAGCAGGGCCTTTGCATGCCTTCATGTGCGTTTTCGTATTATCTTTTCTGGCAAACTGCTTATGACATTTCTCACAAACAAACATTTTACGATATAGGTTCTTGACACATTCGCTCCTCTCGTGTCGCCGAGCATTGCTGCTGTTTGAGAAAATCTTGTCGCAATAACAGCACCGATGTTCGCTAGTTGTCAAATCAGCATCCATTGAAGTCTCCATCGAGGTCGTATCGTCGATCGTCGTGGTTTCCTGCACATCCAGCTCAGTAGTCATTAAGCTATCTTCTGCTGGTGGTATCACATCTGTTGAAATCTCCTCCAGTGTTGACATCGACGTTGTCAACGGAATCTGCTCCTTCTCCGTCGTAGCTGTCGTCAAGGTTCCCGTAGACGATGGTACAACCTCCATCGAGTTCGTCGTTAAAGTCGGTAAAGATGCCATCGAGTTCGCAAGAACAGGTAATTACATGATTAATGCACCAGAAGAAACAAACTAGGTGATCCTTACACCGACGACGTCAGTAACAAACTGAGCGTCCTGTTGTCTAGGACTCGCTTATATACATGCACCGTATGGAATAAAACGCTAGTCAAATCAAGAACCATTTACAATAATACTAGAGTCAAAACAACATTAAAATAGAAGGACCATCAACGAAAAGGCAGCACATTTGAAAGCACCGACAACGAAACGGCAGCACATTTGGAAGCACCGACAACGAAACGGCAGCACATTTGGAAGCACCGACAACGAAAAGGCAGCACATTTGGAAGCACCGACAACGAAAAGGCAGCACATTTGGAAGCACCGAAAACGAAACGGCAGCACATTTTGAAGCACCGACAACGAAAAGGCAGCACATTTGGAAGCACCGACAACGAAAAGGCAGCACATTTGGAAGCACCGACAACGAAATGGCAGCACATTTGGAAGCACCGACATCGAAATGGCAGCACATTTGGAAGCACCGACAACGAAAAGGCAGCACATTTGGAAGCACCGACAACGAAACGGCAGCACATTTGGAAGCACCGACAACGAAAAGGCAGCACATTTAGAAGCACCGACAACGAAAAGGCAGCACATTTGGAAGCACCGACAACGAAAAGGCAGCACATTTGGAAGCACCGACAACGAAAAGGCAGCACATTTGGAAGCACCGACAACGAAACGGCAGCACATTTGGAAGCACCGGCAACGAAACGGCAGCACATTTGGAAGCACCGACAACGAAAAGGCAGCACATTTGGAAGCACCGACAACGAAAAGGCAGCACATTTGGAAGCACCGACAACGAAAAGGCAGCACATTTGGAAGCACCGACAACGAAAAGGCAGCACATTTGGAAGCACCGACAACGAAATGGCAGCACATTTGGAAGCACCAACAACGAAAAGGCAGCACATTTGGAAGCACCGACAACGAAACGGCAGCACATTTGGAAGCACCGACAACGAAAAGGCAGCACATTTGGAAGCACCGACAACGAAACGGCAGCACATTTGGAAGCACCGACAACGAAACGGCAGCACATTTGGAAGCACCGACAACGAAACGGCAGCACATTTGGAAGCACCGACAACGAAACGGCAGCACATTTGGAAGCACCGACAACGAAACGGCAGCACATTTGGAAGCACCGACAACAAACGGCAGCACATTTGGAAGCACCGACAACGAAAAGGCAGCACATTTGGAAGCACCGACAACGAAAAGGCAGCACATTTGGAAGCACCGACAACGAAAAGGCAGCACATTTGGAAGCACCGACAACGAAAAGGCAGCACATTTGGAAGCACCGACAACGAAACGGCAGCACATTTGGAAGCACCGGCAACGAAAAGGCAGCACATTTGGAAGCACCGACAACGAAAAGGCAGCGCATTTGGAAGCACCGACAACGAAAAGGCAGCACCATCATCAAAAAGGCTGCACATTTGTCATTGGCTCCAATATTCATTGGCTCCAATATTCATTGGCTCCATTATTCATTGATTCCATCAGTCTATTGATTCCATCAGTCTAGTGACTCCATCTGTCATTGGCTCCTACAGTCATTGGCTCCTACAGTTATTGGCTCCAACAACTGTCTTTTGTCTCACCAACTCCAAATATATATTTGGCTAGAATTCTACGAGTCTAAGAGACTATGAGACCACATGGCTACGAGTCTAAAATGATCTAGCTGGTTACGAGTTATACATGGCTTGCGAGGCTACAGAGCTACGAAGTTTCTAGTACACAGGTTTACATGACTGCGAGGATACAGGACTACAAGTCTGCAAGAGTACTTGACTACGAAGGTACTCGTCTACATGACTCCAGTTACCGCATCTGTCTTCGACGGAATTTTCTCTTTTGCTTCAACTGCTCCATCAGCATTATGTTATAAGATTACAAGGCCTCTTGCTTACGTAGCTTCAAGTCTACAAGCCTCCAATGCATCATGACTGCGAGACTACGATCAATGAGGTTACGAGTCTACGCGATTGCGAGTCTTCTAGGTTACATGATCGCGAGGCTATAGGACTACGAAGCTTCTAGAACGCATGGTTACGAGACTGCGAGGCTACAATTCTACGAGGTCCCAAGACATCCAGGCTACGCGACTACGAGCCATGAGGTTACTAGACTACGTGACTACGAATCTTCAAGTTTACGAGACTGCGAGGCTACAGAGCTAAAGCCTCTAGTACACAGGTTTACGTGACTGCGAGGATACAGGACTACGCGACTTCGAGCCATAAGGTTACGAGATTACGTGACTACGAATCTTCATGTTTACGAGACTGCGAGGCTACAGAGCTACGAAGCCTCTAGAAAACGAGTTTACGTGACTGCGTGGATACAGGAATACAAGTCTGCATGAGTTCTTGACTACGAAGCTACTCGTCTACAAGGCTCCAATTGACACATCTGTCTTCGATGGAATTTTCTCTTTTGCTACATCTACACCATCAGCATTATGTTATAAGATTACAAAGCTACTTGCTTACGTAGCTTCAAGTCTACGAGGCTCCAATACATCATGACTACGAGACTACGAGCCATGAGGTTACGAGACTATGCGATTGCAAGTCTTCAAGGTTACGTCATCGCGAGGCTATAGGACTACGAAGCTTCCAGAACGCATGGTTACGAGAATGCATGACTAATTGGCCGCATGGCTACGAAACTTTATGTCTCTAACTGACTACAATAGCACTATTCAGTGGTGAGAGTTAATTTATTTCATGCAAAGGTACTTGCTGCAAGCAGTTCCACTTTTCAACATCAGATGACGTCACGTTTTGCTTGCAGGTAAAATAATATTTATTTATTTTATGCGGGATGCGGGTTGTTCACTATCGATCGCATAAGAAGAATGGCATCGATAGTCTTCAAGGAGAAGGAAGTTCGTCCTTCCTGCTAGTGCTTCTCAGATTTCTCACGGTCCGCCATCTTGGATTGTGACGTCACGGCTGCCATCTTAGATGGGTGTGACTTTGACCTTTGACCGAAACCGCAGGAATGATCGCAAGCACACGGATTAACCATCAAAATATATATAAGAATTATCAGGAGCACACGGAGAAAACCATCATAATATTGGCAAGAATAATCAGGAGCACACGGAGAAAAACGACACATGTTTTCTTTGATATCATAAAATTACAGAAAAAAAATATTTAGAAATAAAAAAAATTAATAAAAAAATTTAAAATAAAAACAAAAAATACATAAATAGATTCTGCTATATTGTAAACTTATCATTGCTGAGCAAAGATAGAGTTCTAGTACAAGCCAGAATCTATTTATGTATTTTTTGTTTTTATTTTAAATTTTTTTATTAATTTTTTTTATTTCTAAATATTTTTTTTCTGTAATTTTATGATTTCAAAGAAAACATGTGTCGTTTTTCTCCGTGTGCTCCTGATTATTCTTGCCAATATTATGATGGTTTTCTCCGTGTGCTCCTGATAATTCTTATATATAATTTGATGGTTAATCCGTGTGCTTGCGATCATTCCTGCGGTTTCGGTCAAAGGTCAAAGTCACACCCATCTAAGATGGCAGCCGTGACGTCACAATCCAAGATGGCGGACCGTGAGAAATCTGAGAAGCACTAGCAGGAAGGACGAACTTCCTTCTCCTTGAAGACTATCGATGCCATTCTTCTTATGCGATCGATAGTGAACAACCCGCATCCCGCATAAAATAAATAAATATTATTTTACCTGCAAGCAAAACGTGACGTCATCTGATGTTGAAAAGTGGAACTGCTTGCAGCAAGTACCTTTGCATGAAATAAATTAACTCTCACCACTGAATAGTGCTATTGTAGTCAGTTAGAGACATAAAGTTTCGTAGCCATGCGTTCTGGAAGCTTCGTAGTCCTATAGCCTCGCGATGACGTAACCTTGAAGACTTGCAATCGCATAGTCTCGTAACCTCATGGCTCGTAGTCTCGTAGTCATGATGTATTGGAGCCTCGTAGACTTGAAGCTACGTAAGCAAGTAGCTTTGTAATCTTATAACATAATGCTGATGGTGTAGATGTAGCAAAAGAGAAAATTCCATCGAAGAGAGATGTGTCAATTGGAGCCTTGTAGACGAGTAGCTTCGTAGTCAAGAACTCATGCAGACTTGTATTCCTGTATCCACGCAGTCACGTAAACTCGTTTTCTAGAGGCTTCGTAGCTCTGTAGCCTCGCAGTCTCGTAAACATGAAGATTAGTAGTCACGTAATCTCGTAACCTTATGGCTCGAAGTCGCGTAGTCCTGTATCCTCGCAGTCACGTAAACCTGTGTACTAGAGGCTTCGTAGCTCTGTAGCCTCGCAGTCTCGTAAACTTGAAGATTCGTAGTCACGTAGTCTCGTAACCTCATGGCTCGTAGTCGCGTAGCCTGGATGTCTTGGGACCTCGTAGAATTGTAGCCTCGCAGTCTCGTAACCATGCGTTCTAGAAGCTTCGTAGTCCTATAGCCTCGCGATCATGTAACCTAGAAGACTCGCAATCGCGTAGACTCGTAACCTCATTGATCGTAGTCTCGCAGTCATGATGCATTGGAGGCTTGTAGACTTGAAGCTACGTAAGCAAGAGGCCTTGTAATCTTATAACATAATGCTGATGGAGCAGTTGGAGCAAAAGAGAAAATTCCGTCGAAGACAGATGCGGTAACTGGAGTCATGTAGACGAGTACCTTCGTAGTCAAGTACTCTTGCAGACTTGTAGTTCTGTATCCTCGCAGTCATGTAAACCTGTGTACTAGAAACTTCGTAGCTCTGTAGCCTCGCAAGCCATGTATAACTCGTAACCAGCTAGATCATTTTAGACTCGTAGCCATGTGGTCTCATAGTCTCTTAGACTCGTAGAATTCTAGCCAAATATATATATTTGGAGTTGGTGAGACAAAAGACAGTTGTTGGAGCCAATGACTGTAGGAGCCAATGACAGATGGAGTCACTAGACTGATGGAATCAATAGACTGATGGAATCAATGAATAATGGAGCCAATGAATATTGGAGCCAATGAATATTGGAGCCAATGACAAATGTGCGGCCTTTTTGATGATGGTGCTGCCTTTTCGTTGTCGGTGCTTCCAAATGCGCTGCCTTTTCGTTGTCGGTGCTTCCAAATGTGCTGCCTTTTCGTTGCCGGTGCTTCCAAATGTGCTGCCGTTTCGTTGTCGGTGCTTCCAAATGTGCTGCCTTATCGTTGTCGGTGCTTCCAAATGTGCTGCCTTTTCGTTGTCGGTGCTTCCAAATGTGCTGCCGTTTCGTTGTCGGTGCTTCCAAATGTGCTGCCTTTTCGTTGTCGGTGCTTCCAAATGTGCTGCCGTTTCGTTGTCGGTGCTTCCAAATGTGCTGCCGTTTCGTTGTCGGTGCTTACAAATGTGCTGCCGTTTCGTTGTCGGTGCTTCCAAATGTGCTGCCGTTTGGTTGTCGGTGCTTCCAAATGTGCTGCCTTTTCGTTGTCGGTGCTTCCAAATGTGCTGCCGTTTCGTTGTCGGTGCTTCCAAATGTGCTGCCTTTTCGTTGTCGGTGCTTCCAAATGTGCTGCCATTTCGTTGTCGGTGCTTCCAAATGTGCTGCCTTTTCGTTGTCGGTGCTTCCAAATGTGCTGCCTTTTCGTTGTCGGTGCTTCCAAATGTGCTGCCGTTTCGTTGCCGGTGCTTCCAAATGTGCTGCCGTTTCGTTGTCGGTGCTTCCAAATGTGCTGCCTTTTCGTTGTCGGTGCTTCCAAATGTGCTGCCTTTTTGTTGTCGGTGCTTCCAAATGTGCTGCCTTTTCGTTGTCGGTGCTTCAAAATGTGCTGCCGTTTCGTTGTCGGTGCTTCCAAATGTGCTGCCTTTTCGTTGTCGGTGCTTCCAAATGTGCTGCCTTTTCGATGTCGGTGCTTCCAAATGTGCTGCCTTTTCGTTGTCGGTGCTTCTAAATGTGCTGCCTTTTCGTTGTCGGTGCTTCCAAATGTGCTGCCGTTTCGTTGTCGGTGCTTCCAAATGTGCTGCCTTTTCGTTGTCGGTGCTTCCAAATGTGCTGCCATTTCGTTGTCAGTGCTTCCAAATGTGCTGCCTTTTCGTTGTCGGTGCTTCCAAATGTGCTGCCTTTTCGTTGTCGGTGCTTCCAAATGTGCTGTCTTTTCGTTGTCGGTGCTTCCAAATGTGCTGCCTTTTCGTTGTCGGTGCTTCCAAATGTGCTGCCGTTTCGTTGCCGGTCCTTCCAAATGTGCTGCCGTTTCGTTGTCGGTGCTTCCAAATGTGCTGCCTTTTCGTTGTCGGTGCTTCCAAATGTGCTGCCTTTTCGTTGTTGGTGCTTCCAAATGTGCTGCCTTTTCGTTGTCGGTGCTTCCAAATGTGCTGCCTTTTCGTTGTCGGTGCTTCCAAATGTGCTGCCGTTTCGTTTTCGGTGCTTCCAAATGTGCTGCCTTTTCGTTGTCGGTGCTTCCAAATGTGCTGTCTTTTCGTTGTCGGTGCTTCCAAATGTGCTGCCGTTTCGTTGTCGGTGCTTCCAAATGTGCTGCCGTTTCGTTGTCGGTGCTTTCAAATGTGCTGCCTTTTCGTTGATGGTCCTTCTATTTTAATGTTGTTTTGACTCTAGTATTATTGTAAATGGTTCTTGATTTGACTAGCGTTTTATTCCATACGGTGCATGTATATAAGCGAGTCCTAGACAACAGGACGCTCAGTTTGTTACTGACGTCTTCGGTGTAAGGATCACCTAGTTTGTTTCTTCTGGTGCATTAATCATGTAATTACCTGTTCTTGCGAACTCGATGGCATCTTTACCGACTTTAACGACGAACTCGATGGAGGTTGTACCATCGTCTACGGGAACCTTGACGACAGCTACGACGGAGAAGGAGCAGATTCCGTTGACAACGTCGATGTCAACACTGGAGGAGATTTCAACAGATGTGATACCACCAGCAGAAGATAGCTTAATGACTACTGAGCTGGATGTGCAGGAAACCACGACGATCGACGATACGACCTCGATGGAGACTTCAATGGATGCTGATTTGACAACTAGCGAACATCGGTGCTGTTATTGCGACAAGATTTTCTCAAACAGCAGCAATGCTCGGCGACACGAGAGGAGCGAATGTGTCAAGAACCTATATCGTAAAATGTTTGTTTGTGAGAAATGTCATAAGCAGTTTGCCAGAAAAGATAATATGAAAACGCACACGAAGGCATGCAAAGGCCCTGCTGTTCGGCAGAAAGTAAAGGTTTCGTCGCAACAACGATGCATCGATGTGCATAAGAGAATGCCTGGAAATGGTACTACTGTTGTAACGCCTGTATCTGGATCGGGTCTGAAAGGATCGTCTTCATCACCACGGTATCCTTGCAGCTACTGTGATACGTCGTTCGCATTTTCCCATGATGCACGAAGACATGAGCGGAGCAAATGCATGAAGAATCCATCTCGCATGAAGTTTCGATGTGATGAGTGTCATGAATGGTTTACTCGAATTGATAATTTGCGACGACATGCGAAAAACTGTAAAGGTGAAGTCCGTGTGCCTACTGCTGAACTACCTGCAGAAATTTCGACTCCTCGGTTTAGGTTGAAGGCTCGTGAGCGTACAAGCAAGAAAACCGATGTGCAGCAACCGATTGGTATGACGTCTGAACAGGAAAATAAACCTAAGACTGTGTTCGGAGCATTACAAGTGAACGATAATGGCTTCTACTTGGCGCAGTCTGCATTTCGTGGAACATTGAAGGACTATTATTATTTAAATACGTTAGGTAAGTCGAAAGACATTTGTAATTTTCTTGATGATATCAGAGAGGACATAATCAATCAGCTTACTGATGATGTAGCAACAAACGGACCTTTGAAATATAACTTGTGGTTGGACTGTATATATGGAAAGCCATATCCGTTCGATGACAAAGTGAAGAAGTGTGCATTCAAGACATCGGCTGCAGTAATTTACAGTTCTAACGATGTGAAGCAAACTGTTAAAAACGGTATCCAGAAACTCTGTCAAGAAGAGGTGGACTATGTCTGTAAAGGTTCTGGCTGGACTCTGTCTAGTATAAACCGATTGGAGCTAAGAATTAGTCATTTCACACCGCTGCGGAACTAAATGATTATAAGATTGCTGGCTTTCTCAAATGATCCTGTAGTAGAATAGAAATTATGTAATAAATATTATGTTTGTAAAAGAACTTGCAGTGTTTAATTCCTCGAACCTGTTACTATTATGTTAAATTGATGTTATATTTAATTTTTTTTGCATCATCCAAGATCGAACCGAGGACGGGAATCGATCGAATCAATATGTAAATTAATGAGTGATTTATTTAATGAATTTTGAAAGTTTTCCCGAATTTCTAGCTAAATAATTACGGATTTTCAAGATGGCGGCCAAATGACATGATGGCGGGTGTCACAGTAATAAATTATAACTGCACTCTAGCGGATACGAATTAAACTAACATGTCATCGGCGCACTCTAGCCGACGATACAATGATGATGGCTTCCAGCATCGAAGACAAGATGGCGGACATGACATCATACTACCTGACGATATATATGCTTTGGAAAAAAAAGTGGTGGGAGTCAGTATGCCTGCAGCCACTGTGAGGGAAGGATCGGTCGTCATTTTTAATTTTTTTGCACTCGTCGGGTTCGAACCGAGGACTCCGAGCTCCGTGTCGAAAATGTATGATTTTTATTAATAATTTACTAAAAAAAATTTTATTTAATTTTTTTTATAATTTTTAAATTTTTTTCATTAAAATCGGATAATAAATTTAAAGATGGCGGCCGTAACGGAAATTGCAACAGTGACGTCATAATTCAAAATGGCCGATAACACAATGCCGGAATGTTCGAGAAAACGAAATGACGTCATCCAAGATGGTGGATCCAAGATGGCCGTCGGGGTCAAGGTCAAAGGTCAAGGTCACATCCTGATAGAGGCTTAACTGAGGCTTGAGTTAAGGATGCTTAAGCCTCTATCAGGACATTTCTAGCCGTTGGGATTTTTAAGGACTAAAACGGGAAATTTTCCCTCGAAACGGGAATTTTTCCATCGAAAACGGGATTTTTTTTCTTAAAACAGGAATTTTTGAGTCATTTTGAGTCATTTTTGAGGAATTTTGAGGAATTTTTGCCGCCGTGACGTCACAAATCCAAGATGGCGGACCGACAATCTCAATCCACCGCCTGAGGCCTGTTTCCGGACCGGCCAAGCTATACTACTCCTATTCCTCCAGGAACATTTTGGAGCCTTCTAGAAACTTCTGGAATATTTTTGTAATTTAAGGGCCCCGCCTACCTAGACACACATACGGTGTGCAGAGCTTCAGGAAAAACAACGCGATTTTAGAACTACTCAAGATATTCGAGTGGGGTCTGCTTACGAAAAGCATTTGAGAGTTCGCTGAGGACGGAAAAGTACTTTTGATTTCGGATTAAGTTTTGAAAATGTGTTTCTAGAAGAGTTAAAATGGCTAAAACGCGTGTTTTCAGAGTAACTTTTAGGCGTAAAACCACCAGTACAGATTCTTGAAAGCACTTAAGGGACTTGCATTACACCTTTATCTTCATTTCTCGGCCACATAATGTTACGGTCACCGCTCAAATTTCACAGTTATGTGACGACGAGAAGACTGCGCGCCAGTCCAGAGGCGACACCGCGCTAGAAGCACCAGCGAGCGTCGCGCTTATCATCCCGCCTTACTAACACACATACACCCCTGACGAGGCGGGCCCCTTAATGTAAGTACATAACATGTTATATGTTCGCAGTTATTCCAAAATTATCTATTAAATATTTTATTATACTTCATGCCTTGAAAATGTTTTGAATGTTTAAGTTCAATGCAGTCAGCATTGAATAACTTAGAACAAATTTCATAATATCCCTGCTGCTAACGTACTATAATTTTTGTTTTTGTTTTTCAAACATATTTCATTCCTTGCACTAATAAGTAACCGTATAAAAATTTGCTTTGGACCAATATTTAAGATAATGTTTAGGTTCACAATAGTTGTAAAAAAAATTTGATAATGTCCGTAATAAATAGGTTTTATTTAATTTTATTTCAAGCACTTTTTTTCAACCCCTTTAAGTAATAGTTTGCTCATTAAAATTTGTTTCAGCCAAAACTTTTGATAATTTTTATTTTTTTACAATAAATTATAATGTATTTGATAGTACACCCACTAAAGGAATTCTGATTTTTGTTCTTAAACTTCGTTATTGCCAATCCTTGTTGTAATGGTTTGTAACAAAATTTATTTTAGACAAAAGTTTTAAATAGTATTTGGAATGTTTAAAATTATAAAGAACGGATTTGATGGTGTACATCGTACAAAGTTATAGATTTATTTAATTTATATCCTTTTGTTCTCAACACTTTTTAGTACCTTGTGGTTGGTCTATCAAAAACTGTTTCAGACGAAAGTTGTAGATGATATTTAAAATTTTTACAATAAATAAGTGGTACCGAATTCATGAATTTTGCTTTTATCTGAACCCCTTTTTGCAGTAATGGTTAATTTTATCAAAAATTGTTTGAGACAGAGGTTTTAGATATTTTTAAACATATATAAATAATTAAAACGGATTTGATGGTGTGCATACTAAGGGAGTTAAGAATATTTCTTGTCCTTCAACCAACTCCTGTTTTTCAATTTATTGCGGTAAAAGTTCGTGTCATCAAACATTGTTTCACACCAAGTTTTAGATAATATTTATGTTTTAACAATTAATTATAATATATATTTGATAGTACAATCATTAAAGGAGTTATGATTTATTTGTCCTTCAACCTTTGCTATTGCCATTTCTTGTAGTTATGGTTGAACGAATAAAAAAATTATTTTTACAAACGTTTTTGGTATTCCTCTGACGAGACAAAATATCTGCATAGGGATGAAATATTAACCATATTAAGCGAGTTATTGCCATTATTTTTGACGTGACAATGTCTAATAAATCGACGAACGCCGGCTGCACGCGCGAAAATGTGTCCCGTAAAGCACTTTGTCCCGTTACGCTGTGTCCCGTTACGCTCATTGTATGCTTACGCCGCATCTATCTCTCTTCCACTCAATTGGGACAACCATCGATTTTACTTTTTCGAGGCACATTAAACTTGAAACACTCCCATTCTTTTCCTACTTTTTACATGCTTTATATTAGCTTCACCTGTATGTTTGTTTGTCTGTCCGTCTGTAACTCTTTCGACTAAGAGTGAGTGCCTCATCACTGTAAAATGTCCCACCAATCTCATTACGTTCGTTAGCCGAGCGGTCTAAGGCGCGCGACTTCTGTGACGTTAGCTTTTGGATTCAGCGATCGTGAGTTCTACTCCCGGCCACGTCGAAAAAAAAGGTTTTTTTTTTTTTTTTCGGTAAATTCTAAGATTATATCCATACATCTAACTGTAAATGATTCGGAGAGACTTTACCATTTATTTGTGACGTTGCAACTCCAAATAGTTATCTCAGATGGTAATAGGTAGTGTCGGTAACTCATTTCCCTATGATAATTATACATAAATATAGTTTAAAAAAACTAAAAAAAACATGCTTTTAAAGAATATCAAACTGAAAAGTTAAAAATAAATATAGTTTAAAAAACTAAAAAAACATGCTTTTAAAGAATGTCAAACTAAAAAGTTAAAAATAAATATAGTTTAAAAAACTAAAGAAACATGCTTTTAATGATTATCAAACCAAAAAGTAAAAAAATAATTTTAAAATTTAATTTATGACAATAGTATACAAGCAATACTAGTATAAATGAGAAAAAAGCATGGGGCGCTTAATATACAACAAATATGGCACAAAGCGCCTCAAGCTTTTTTCTCATTTATACTAGTATTGCTTATATACTATTGTCATAAATCAAATTTTAAAATTATTTTTTTACTTTTTAGTTTGATGATCTTTAAAAGCATGTTTCTTTAGTTTTTTAAACTATATTTATCCTATCATCGTCCTATCTGTAACAGAATAACACAGATTGGAAGATGTTAAATAGCAAACATGTATAAAAGTTATAATTAGAATAATCTCTTTGTTAAAGTAATAAACATATTTGAATTAATGAGTGCAAATAAAAGTAAATTTATCAATTAAATTGTAGATTTCATTTCACTCCTTCTTTGTATCCATACAAAATGGTGATAATTCAATAAAAATGATTCAATTTTATTCATAAAAGTTTGCAATCATTTCATCAATGTTTTGTTATGACGTTGTCACGTTAAACTATCGTCCGTAAACCGACTTTACAGACAACCAATATTTTTTAAACCTTCTTTCCAACCACCCTTTGGTTGAATTTTGACTATTAACGAACTCGACCGAGAGTTTCCACTAACATATTTCATGCATCATTTGTAAGAGATATGTGAAAAAATACGGCAGCTGTAGTCCATGAAATTGTAGTATACACAAACTTTTGATTTGCCGATGGCCCATGAAATGAATAACTATGGTGTGAAAAAAAAATTATGCTTGAATGAAACTTCAATAAAGAAATTCGTATGACAACCTCAGTATTATCTCGAAAAAAAGTATTTCATATACGCAAAATTAACCATAGCCATGTGTTGCAAAAAATTACAATATATTTCTTGTAATATTAAAATATTTTTTTCTTGGCAACCGGTTTCCAAAAGTCTCTTTTGTACAAGTACGAAAGTAAAGTTACAACAACGACTACAATTTCTTAGAAATTTCCTAAAATGGACTTAATATTACTCTGTTTTAAAAACCCGTACGCGTTGTTAAGTATAAGTATATGAAGTTTAACAAGCATTTGTGGATAACTGGGTCACTTCTTGTACGACAAAAAGACAATTTGGAAGTTATTGCTATGATTTTCGTTATTTTAATTAAGTGAATATATTCGCACTGAATATTTTATTTATGTACAGTGTTGCACAATGTCAAGAAAACAAAGTTTTTAAAATATAATTTTTGAATATAATAGTACTACGCTGTAAGTTCCCCTCGGCGTCATAATTTGGTATTATAAATACGTTGAGTAAAAAAAATAGTGCGTGGAGTCCCTCCGCGCCGAAGAAGTGAAACATCACTGTTTACTTCGCTGCATAGCAAAAATACCACGCGCATGTGCTTGGGATCTACCGACTCATTCTCTTTCTCTCTCCTACTTTCTACCTTTGTGTATCTTTCTTTCTCTCTCCCTCTTGCGTTGGAATATTGGACGCTACTCGTTGCTAACGCTCGCACTGGCCTGTTACAGGTATACTACGCGCATGCGTTCGAGTGCCACGCATTCACTCTCGCTCTGTCTCTGTCTATTCCCCCTCCCCAGGAGCGTTGAACGTTTAACGCAACAGTGCTTTCTCCATGGTAGCGTTAAACGTTTAACGCAACCTAGTTGGAAGTCGCATTAGAAGTTTCACTCCCAAAAAATAATTTCTAGCTAAGCAAATAAAAAAGTAACAACTAAATCAATTTTCTTTTTCAGTTTTTCTTTCAGTTGTTAGCACTTTTTAGTTTGAAAGTTCTAAAGAAAAATATTTAAAAAAAAAGCCAACGTGTTTCAGTACTCGTCAGTGATGTACGACATCAAACGTCGGTAAAGAACAAATTCATGTGTTCTCATGTTGAAAATAAACTTATAATACGAAACTTTGACGCGAAATTCAACGTAGAATTCTTTAAATTAACGCCGAGCATGATGGATACACGCAAACCGTGTTTTCAACTATACTCTCTGAACGCGAATCATACGTAGTTTCCGCACCCGCCGCTATGAAACGCTGCCAAAGCAGTTAAGTTGACTATTGAATCATTTTATTAGCAGACCAAAATTTCAAACTATATAATAAAACGGCTCCGATAAAAGAGAAGAAAAAATACTAAAACAAAAGAACCCCGGCTGTGGACCTGATTTTCGACAAAGATATTTTATTTAAATACCGCGCATATTGTAAAATTCAATAAACAGTTGATGCTATAATGTTTCTCTTTGTCTTTGTGAACTTTGGTTCGTGCCAGCCGCCACAGGTGGCAGCACCGCGGCTGTTACACATTCCTGTTCCTTGAATTACGTCGCATTCACGAAAATGTTCTCCCACTTAAGAGGCGTATACCGAGAGTTAAGTTGCTACACATGAGAAAAAAAAAAACAACAACTCTCGTGAAAGAGAGAGTGTGTGCTAATTCTGGCGACGGTACGTGAACGAGGCTCGTCGATCTGGCAACATCGCGGCCGGTTGTAATCAAAGGGATCTAGAACCCAGGCGCCGTCCTTTTCCCCGGGAGAGGGGGTTGAAGGGCGCGCGATGCTACCAACCCCCACGACCACGAGCGATGGAGGGGGTGGAAGGGGTGGGGGCAGAACTCCCCCCTTCAAACCCAGTGCGAAGTTGTGGCCCGGACTCCACACCCCCCTCTTGCCCCTGGAGGGCACTCAACCCGCCATGCGTGCTATTGGAATAGTTGGCCAACACGACCGCAGTTTTCGGCAGCCGAGGTAATTAGTTACTAATGACCACAAACAATATCGTGTACACAGTCTGCTTTGACAAAATATTCCTTTGGCAACCAGTTACCAAGAAACAGTTTGTAATTCTCCAAGAAATATATTGTAACTTTTCACAAAACATTGCTATCGTTCTTTTGGCATACATGAAATACGTTTTTCGAGATAATACTGAGTATTTTATACGTAAATTGGCACATAATTTTATATTTTAATTGATGCTTCATTCAAAAATATTTTTTTCTAAACCATGGAAAAGATGATTGAATATCCAACAATTTTCTTTATTTTGTGTTATTGTGCGTAATTATTTTGCGCAGTTAATATTGTAAAGATATTCAAGGAACAAAAAAAAAAATAATAACTACTGGAGGTACTGGGACCACACAAAGAATAATTGCCTGAGTAATAATCCGAACCTTGTATTACTACGAACACAATATTGTAGTAACAAGTTGTTTTTATGTTGATGTACAATTGTACAAATATATTTAATTTTACATGAAAATTCTGTTCCATTTACAAAATAAATATACAGTGTGGACGACCCGACATCATTTAAGTGGTACGTTCTTGAAATGATTCTTGCAATGCAGAAGAACGATTTATATAATTGTTTTGGACACACGCCATTGCTTGTTAACACTGCAAGTCGCAGAGGGAATCAGGAGAACAGCCAAAAGAATAAACAGAAAATTACATGCAGTGTGTTTGTGTATTCATCTTTGTTTGCCTGTTACTCAGGTTTACTTTATGCCATACAGTGTAAACTTGAAATGACGTATTTCCAAAATAATGACTTAAACTAATAAGGTGTTACGAGGATGTTTCGACCAATCTATATATATAAAAATTTAGCTTCCGTATGTATTTGGCCGCAAAACTCGGAAAGTATACGATGGTTTGGATTGAAATTTTTACAGAACATTGCATCTTAACAGAAGAGTGTTTATATGAAATAAAAGTTTGGGAAAATCCACCGGAAAAGTCGGAAAAAAAAGTTTCTATAACTAAACATCATGGTCACCCAACTTAGTTGTGACCACGCTCGACGATGCTGTACCATATTGTCGAAGTTCAAGCACATCAGGCTACTCGACCATTGTGCCTTGACGACTATAATTTACACAAATATGTATATATATATATATTTCAAGAAAGAATAAAAAACTTTATTTAATTTGAAAGTATATTCTTTCGACTTTATTGATAAAAATACGTTTAAATTAAAAAATATTCAAATTTTTGGAGCACAGTAAAAAAAATGCATTTAACCACGAATATGCGAGTTAAACTTCAGAACGATCCAACAGCAGTCATATTTTCAAGACAATTAATTGAAGTTGGTAACGGCACTGTACCTACAAATCCAGAAACAGGAAAAATCAGCTTATCATCTGATTTATGCAACATCGTAGATTCAAAAGAGGAATTAGTAGACAAGGTATTCCAAAACATCGAAACAAAATTCAAAAATCATGCATGGTTGAGCGAAAGAGCCATTCTAGCGGCTAAAAATGTTGACGTACACGATATGAACAATAGTATTATAAACAGAATCGAAGGTGAAACAATGACATACAAATCTATTGATTCAGTAGTGCACCAAAATGAAGCAGTGAACTTTCCAACGGAATTTCTCAATTCACTCGATGTTCCAGGATTGGTGTGCCAATTATATTGCTTCGAAATATCTGTCAGCCTAAATTATGTAATGGTACACGATTAGTAGTTAAAATATTAATGGATAATCTTATTGAAGCAACAATTTTGATTGGACTTCATAAAGGTGAAGACGTATTACTTCCACGAATGCCACTTATTCCGACAGATATGGCGTTCGAGTTCAAACGACTTCAATTTCCAATACGCCTTGCGTTCGCTATGACCATCAATAAAGCACAAGGACAATCTTTGCAAGTGTGCGGTTTGAATTTAGAAAATGAATGCTTCTCTCATGGACAGTTATATGTCGGGTGCTCCAGAGTCGGTAAACCATCTGATCTATATGTTTATGCAAAAAATGGGAAAACAAGGAATGTAGTCCTTCCATTAGCTTTACAATAAAAATATTTAAGCTAAACACATTTTTATTTCTTCTATTACATTCCACAGCCATGCACAGTAAAATATTAAATTAAACAATGAATTAATATTAAACTGTGCCACAGCAAAGCGTGGCCGGGTTTAGCTAGTAAGTAATAAAACAATTAATTTTTAAGAAAAAAAAAAGGTATTTGACCATAAACACACAACGTAGTTAGTAGTGATTTTCCGATGTACAATGATTAAAATATTCGATTAAATAGTCTATTTTTTCTAAGAATAATTATTAAATTTTTTTTACACAAACTAACTGTAAGTGTCTTCCGTGGTTAAAAATTGATATGAAAAAAGACAAAGTTAAAAGTATCTTGGTAAACAACAAGTAAATATTATATTTCGACGAAATACGAATGGATTTCGGCTGAAGTCTCAATCCCGCGTGCCATGTTCATCTATTTTAATTCTTTTCTTCATTACTTTTAATCAATATATATATAATTTTACTTGGTATCTCACTTTCATTCAATGTTCTGTAACAAATATTTTCACAAATATTATAATTGTTATACAAATCATAGTAATGCCTAAATTTCTTAGGTATTATAAAACTTGAGATTTTTTTCACTATGTCTATTTTAGTTTACCAAATTTATCATGGAGTAGCTTTACTATCATAAGTTTTATTTCGCACACCAATAGTTTTGCATGTGCTCTAAGTTTATGAAAGTGAATATATACGGGTTTATGTTGCTGCACGTGGATCCGCCATATTTGTGTCAAATTTCCGTTCGACCTTCGTTCCATTTTCACGAAATTACTTATACAAAATGGCGTGTATCAAGAGCTAAGATTTTTACACATAAATTAATTGACACAGATTAATTTATATAGAAAAGTTGCCAGCTTATGTTTATTAATATGCACACAAAGTTGAAAATAATGTACTAAATTTTGAATTTGTGTTTAAGAGCAAGCACATGCAATTTTTTGAATAACTTATTCGAGATATTTCTACGTATAGTGAAATACATAAATAAATTTTTGGTATAGGCTATATTGTCATCATGTGCTCGTAACCATTTGAGATAGAACACTATAATAGAGTCTAAATTAATCCTGGGTTTATTTCGTAGAATATGTTTGTTTTTAAAAGTAAATAGCTTAAGTTTATTTTGAATTTTTGTATATAAACAAAACAAAAAAAAACTTTACACGTTAGATTTGGTGTCGTTATATAATTTACTAGCAGGTACTGTTTTCTGTGTATTGATGTTGAATCGTCACGAGACAAATCATAATTCAGCAAATCATAATACCACTAACTCATCTTATATGAAATATTACAATTTTTAATAACTCGCGTATCTGTATAAGCTAAAATTAATATTAATAATTAATATTAATGTAAAATTACAGGTATTTGTAATTATTTACATTTACTTCAAAACAACTGTATCACTACAAACAAGTGTTCGCAGTAATCTGAGTTTGGATACGTATCCGGGCATTTATATTTTGTGTTGTTCCAGAACTTAACTAATTAAAGTTATTTCCAAACCATTACCTGAATAGCTTTTAATTATTAAGTGCAAACATAACAAACATGACACAAACAAATGTCCTATTATTGAATATTAGATTATATTTTCAATGGTTTAAAAATATGTTTAAATGAAACATCAATTAAAATATAAAATTATTCGCCAATTATATTAAGAAATACTAAATATTATCTTGAAAAAGTATTTTCTATATAAAAAATAACCATAGCTGTACAAAGTAGGTGTTGTGCAAAGTTATAATATCTTTTCTGAAATGATAACAACAATTTTTTGGCAAACTAGTTTCAAAATTAATCTTTTGTAAAAGTACAGAAAATATTATTCTGTGTGCTGATACCTTGAAAATAGCATAAGCCAAAAAGCGAATGAAATCGTGGCTTAAACTCACAGTTCTACATTTATTACTGACAGAATACAACAAATCTGAATATACGCGCCGTTTTGTAAATGTTATATTACTTGAGTTTTCGCAGTTGTAGTCTGCCCGAATCAAACAAAAGTAATTTAAATTCATCTTGCGCGTGCTAATTCCATATATTTTATGTAAAATTTAGAATTATTTTCATTATATTTTATGCTACACCATGTACAAATTTTGCATTTCACGGAGTGAAATTAAGCGGATTTACTAATCACTTTGAGCGTGGCTAACTGTGAAGTGTATATAATTTTTAAAGAAGTAAAAACTTGGTCATGGTTATATTAACTCACAGTTCCCTAGTTCTGATATAGCTTGCGTCCAAGTAACAAACGTAAAAACTAACTTCAAGGTGTCATAGCTATGAATCTACGTTAAAAATTCACGCAAGCCCACCTTTTTTTTTTTTTGCTCACCAGATTCTGCAATTTTTCTTTTACCTATGGTGGTCTTGCGTTCTGGCCACACAGTAAAAAAAATTTAATGTTTAATATACTATGGTAATCTTCTAACAACTTGGACAGTGATTATATTCTCATAAATAATGGGCTATGATTAATTTATAAATTTATTTATTTTATGCTACCTGAACTGATACCTGCAAGACTAAATATACACAACGATTATCCAGTGTGGTTATAAATAACTGGATTTATGACAAATGGATCGGAGTGCTCATTCATGACAAATTAATTTCCCATTTCATTTAGATTAGACGTATAGTGGCATGCCTGATGTCAACCAAATAATTGCGTGATCGATCACAAATTATTAATAACAACAGGTTGGAATGAAGTTGCCGATTAGCTCTAGTAAATCAGCTAACAATACCCAAATTGATCAAACAAGGACGCCATAGAGTGGAAACAATAAAGAACTACAATTTTTTTAAGTATGATCAAAAAATATATTTTTATGTTCAGGTAACAAAATTTCAAATTTTTAGGTTTTTTAGTGGGATTTATTAAAGCCAATTGGAACAAATAGTCAATCGATAATTATATTTCTCGTTTTGTTAGCTGGAATATTACATATCCAGGTTGAATAACAGTAAAGGTAGGAATAGTCTGTGAAAAGTAGTTTTTTTATAATAGTTTAAGATATTAATATCAGTGTCTATTATTTTTATTTCCAATAGCTAGGAACCGACCGTTGCTGATATTGATTGTATACATATATATCTTTATTGATTTTAGTAATCACGGTGCCGACTGATTTGGAACTCTTATATATGCTTATTAATTCTTAAACGTCAAACTAAATTATTTGGTTTTAATTACGTTGTGCAGAGATTTTTGAAATGTTTAAAAGTAAAGTTGTTTATAAAAATAAATACATTCAAACTCAAATAGTTATTAAAAGTATCATACAATTCATAAAAATAGTTGTAACTATAATCAGTGTAGCAATTTTTGATCTTGAGTGAAGATATTTTTTTCTACAATCCTTCCTCTATTAAGTAAATTGATACTAGTCAAATAATTAGAATTTAGGAAAAAAATATTTTTTTAATAGGTCCTAGCTAATAGGTTTTGCACCCAAGTGTTTCAACTGTTTATGGAATTATATTGCACATTCTATTTGTAGATTCAGATGGAGTCGTCTACTTTAAACATATAAATTAAGAATTTTTATACGGAGTAAGGTTGTGCAGAAAAATAAACTGGAATCGCAATAATTGATAGTATCTTAGTTTCTAGTAGGTATGTTATTTTTTACTATAAAACATACGAAACATTATATTTTTTTACAGTGAAAATTTTCTGGTACAATGTTACTATATATATAATATGCCCAAAAAAAAATATTTTTCAAGAGAGCAGTTTAAAAATTTTAAATAGCGCCTCACTTATACACTCAATTATTTTATACCCAAAAAACGTGAATTTTTGACATATAGTAGATCTGAGTACGCCAATAGAAACAACGTCAAACGGCGATCACGTTAATGGTTAAAAGTGGATTTTGTTCAAAAGTGGACATAGTGTCTAATGCCTCCGATGTACAGATGTGTAAAAAAAAGAATGTTCGGAAATTGCGAGTTAGACATTTAACGAATGGCAAAGAATGATGAAACAAGCTATTTTTTTTTGGTAAAAGAAGCATATTTTTCGGAATTTGAATTTCACGCGCATCGAGGCACAACTCCACTGGCTGGCGCAGTGACGTCATAACGCTCCGCTGGGAGCCAGTAATATCCTCACAGAGAATCTTATGCTTGTTACGAGATGAATACAGAGCACGCTTAAGTATTACGGACAATATTTGGAATGAATTATCTCGCCATAAGGAAAACCCTGTTGAATTCTTAACACAATTACAGCCTAATCCGTGACACTAACACAGACTGCATGCGAAGCACCAACTTTGTGGCGATCTATGTTGAACGCGAGCTAATCTGCTGAGTAAAACTTCGAAGTTACACCATTATAGAAGTTAAGACGGTGTTAATGGCTCTTTCGAACCGGGCAAACACTGAAAAAAGGTATAGTGCGTCTGCTATTAAATACTCAAGCGATATAACTGAACACAAAAGTACAAAACACCGAAAAGAGGTAAGAAGAGACAAATTAAAGCACACATGGTAATCACGACAACGACAAGGGTCGTTATTTCAAAACACAATTAAAAACACTCAAAAGCCTATGTAATTTATTTTTGACAACAACAAGAACGTGACATTAAACGCACGAAAAACAATTTATGTACACACGTGAAATTACTGCAAATTAAAAATGTTGCGTTGAGGCTTACCGATAGAATCAAGATGGCGTATGACATCATCAGGCTCAATGTTACTCTCTCCTTTGAACTCCCTGTAGGGTCCGTCTCTCACGGGCTCATTCTGAAAAATAAAAGAGTAACAATTTTTAACTGGTAGTTGCCTGTATTAAATTCCTATGCGAAAAATTCATAACATACATAAAGAACAGCGTGGAAAAGAGGGAGAGATAGGAAAAGACACACGACATCTTGGTTTCAGTAGTTTTTAGACCATACATTTGCTTATCGTATAATAATTGAAAGTATTATTATAGTTGTGGAAGTTATTATTATAATAAATTCAAAGCTAAGCGCAGAAAGTCTTCATTAATATCATACACTCCATTAAACTATTAAATTTGCTTTAACAATACCAAGTATCCGGAAATATACTACAAAAAATGTTATGGCCTTAAAGCCGTTGAAACCAAGATGGCGTCCTTCCACTTCTAAATCTCCCACAGTGGAGTTTTTAATTTATTTTTATAATTAAAATTTTCATTTTAAAATCTTATCTACTGGTAATGACAAGGCACAAATAATTTCTAATTTCTTCCGCAGTGGGTTTCCTTGCTACAGTCAGGTCTTAATTAACGGACTCTGGCACGTTGCTTAACTAATTATTTATAACTAACTGCTTAAAGCGGGTAGCTACAATTGTCATAATAACTACAACACCATCCACCAACGTTGATCTTAACGAGCTAAGTGCTATGCCCTGTTGAATTAAAACATATACATTTTTAAGTTTCGGGAAAAAATATTTAATAATTAAAAATAATGGCAGTGTCTTATCCCCAATTATGTTTATTTTTATTATTTGGACATAAGAGTAGTTGTGCCAAATGTGACAGATTTTTTTTTAAAGTACTGTGATGTCACAAAAAAAGGTTATACTATAAAACAAGGGGGCATGGCCGCCCATTGCGTTTGAAGTAAAACTTCACAGAGAAGAGAGAGAGGAAAAATTTTAGGGTACCCTTATATTTTAAAAACACTCTGTAATCGTAGAAATTAAAAAAAAGTATTTGTAGTTAAACGAAATCTTGTGCTGCTGCTACCATTTGCAACCGGCTGTAAAAATGTTTCAATTCAAAACTTAATTTTTAAAACTAGCTCAATCCATTACCTACTCATATCCGTAAGTTACCCTGTGATTTTAATATAACTCTACCGGTTGTAAAAACAAATTATTAGTTATGCTTGGCGTAGGTAATATAAAACTAAATTTTATTTTGCATTCAAATAATTAATAGAAATAAAAAAAATTAAAGAGCTTGAGTGATATTATAAATACAATTTATAAAGTAAAAATTTAATTAAATTTAAAAATAAATACTTATTAATCAATATTAATATAAATAGGTGTTTAAAATTTATTATTTAATTATAGTAAAATAATACAGAAAAAAATTAATTAATAACGAATACCATAAATTTGTTATTGTTTTTATAACTAAATTTAGTTAACTTTTAAAAAAATAATGTAATAATTTATAATGCAAATAAATTATACATACGAGAACATAATCTGACACATAAATACACTTGAAAATGTTTATAAACACAATTTTTATCACTATTATTGTAAATAAATAAAGGTTTTTAATTTCATGGACTGGAATTCAATATTAATCATTAAAGAATAACATTTAAAATCATATTTTTAATTTTAAATTATATGTAGCTTTTTAATCTTGTGAATATTTCGTTGCACGGTGCGTGCGCAAACGTAAAAAATTCAATCTAGTCATATTATTTTTTTCATGACCTGCATAGAGAATTATAGCCTCGAAAATTTTTACTTCAAAAATAACTGAGGTTGTGGGTCGACTTGGTCAGTTTTTTTGCCTCGAGGCTGACGACAGTTTTAGTTGCGTCACCGGCTCTCATATTCCTCCTCTGCGCCGCGAGGTGTATTGGCGCCTATCGGCTCGCGTGCAGGCATCCCGCCCGACGCCTCGGCTCGGCGGGGAAACATAAATGTCAGGCGTGCCCCTAGCGCGCGACACGTCCCGACTATTTTCATTGTTTGTCTTTCGGCCCTGCCGAGTTGGGGAGGGGGAATGGATCGCCAACGTCATAAACTGGAGTGGATTATTATTTTCGTGGTCGAATCTCTCGCCACGCGAGGCTTCTTATTTTTTATCTTTAATTTCAGCAATAGACGTGGTGTTGACGATGTTTTCTTTTAAAATCTGTCAACGGTCGATTAGGGATTGCGAATGAAGGGTATGTTTCAACTTGTTCTGAACGTTAAAACCATTTTCTTTTAATTTCTAAATACGTGCTTTAAAACAGGCAAGGGAGCTGTCGTAGTATTTCGAAGTTTGTGAGCGATTGCTGAAAAATAAAAAAAGAGGTCGTTGAAGTTTATTGGTTGCAATAAAACTTTGGAATGGTACGTAAATGAACGTAAAATATCGCGTGATTTACAACCTGTCAAGTTATAAAACAAATCAAGAGTAAAGAGTTACGTCGATTTTGGAGGTGTTCTGTGATGGAGAGCTTGTAGTGTCACTCGCTTCACCACTTCAGTTATTCAGGGCTCGATTCACGGTGGGCTGGAATTCTGAACTTTTTTTTTTTTCCGCGCGTGTGAAAGGAGTGGAGGTTGCGGCGAGCCCAAGGTTTTCTCGGGCTTATCCAATATCCCCCACGCATGATTATATCTCACAGTTTCGCCTTATCATCCGTCCGAGGTGATCTCGATATCGACGAAACTTTAAATTTAAATTTACTCCTCTAATATTGGCTATAAATCGTCTTAATTTTGCCAAGTTAAAGACAAACATCATAGCTCTCTGTATATGGCATTTTGTAAGAGTAACTTAGTGAATGGAACGGAAGTCGCATGAAACAAAAGTCGCATGTTACGATAAACTAACCTAACCTAACCTCCCGAAAAAAAAAATTGGTTGTCTGTAAAGTTGGTTTACGGACGATAGTTTAACGTGACAACGTCATAACAAAACATTGATGAAATGATTGCATACTTTTATGAATAAAATTGAATCATTTTTATTGAATTATCACTATTTTGTATGGCTACAAAGAAGGAGTGAAATGAAATCTACAATTTAATTGATAAATTTACTTTCATTTGCACTCATTAATTCAAATATGTTTATTACTTTAACGAAGAGATTATTTTAACTATAACTTTTATACATGTTTGCTATTTAACTTTTTCCAATCTGTGTTAAGTATAGGACGATGATAGGAAAAGTAGGAAACGAATGGGAGTGTTTCAAGTTTAATGTGCCTCGAAAAAGTCGAATCGATGGTTGTTCCAATCGTTTGGAAGAGAGATAGATGCGGCGCAAGCGTACAATGAGCGTAACGGGACACCGCGAAACGGGACAATGTGCATAACGGGACACTTTTTCGTGCGTGCAGCCGGATTTAATCGATTTATTAGACGTTGTCACGTCAATAACTATTTTTTATTAACACAGGCCGAACATTTTACTTCGGAAAACTTCGGAACTGTTTGGGTTGTGGTTGTGGTTGTGGCTTTCATCCCTGTGAGCTGTATGTAACCTGTCTGTGTTTTTGGATTAAACGTCTCATCATTAGCAAGTTCATTAGAAATGGTAACACTGACGATACAATCCAAGGATATTTATGGTGGGTATCCTCCATTACTTTATAGAGAGGAACCATCCCATCATTGGCGTGCGAGTGATTCAGGGAAACAATTGAAAACTACAATCAGGAGAGTTGCCTGCACAGACAATTTTTTTTCTTTAATGATATAGTTTGTAATACTACAAGAAAGATATTGTAACTTTGTACCACACATGACTATGGTTATTTTTGAAAATATTAAATACTTTTTCTGAGATAATACAGATTATTTCTTACGAAAATTGGCACATATGTTTGTATTTTAATTGATGTTTCATTCAAGCATAATTTTCTTAGTCCACGGAAAAGATAATCGAATATGTAACAATTTTACTTTATTTCGTTGGTGCTTATTAGTGTCCGCAGTAAACACTAGAAAGCTATTCAGGAAACGGTTGCCAAAAATCTTTAACTATTGGAGGTACTGGGTCAACACAAAGTATAAATGCACGTGTAAAAATCCGAACCCAGTATTACAGAAAATACTGTTTTGCAGTGATACAGTTGAATTCATGTAAATGTACATATTTACAAATATATAATTTTACATGAATATTTCTGTTCCATTTACAAAAAAAAATATATATAGTGTAGGGGTTCAAACCAAGTTCTTCAGCAACGCCAGTCAAGTGTATTATTACTGCACCCCTGCCTCACATTGAAGGAAGAACACAAAATAATTGAAATAAAGTAAAAATAAAGTACTTTAAATAATGTTAAGCTAAATACGCGCCAGACGTAAATATATATTCTCTGTTTTGGCATCTACTTTAATTGGTGTCATTTTTTCATCGACCATTTTAATAGATAGCATTAAGTTTAAAACTGGTCATGGGTTCCTTAAATCTTTACAACTTCTTAAGTTTGATGTGTTGATAATCATAAGAAATCTAAGTTTTGTTTCATACATATATGTATATATGGCTTTACACTCTCAATCCTATTGGAATGCAGAGTATTCGGTGCCTAAGGCTAGTACTCGCTAATGAGAAACAAAGAGTTGATTAAAGATTTAACAACCAAAAAAGGAATAACATAGTCATTATGTCACTCATTAAAAATGGAAATAAATATGGAAGTTATATTGTTGCATAAAGCTATCGCAAAGAACCTGGAAGATATTTAATGATATTTCGTCAATATTTATATTTAATTTCCGACACAGTACTTTTATTAATATGTAATAAAGAAAATTTTATTGTTATAAAAATTGCTTTATTTTGGGATTTTAGGATACTACGTGAAAATAAAAAATCACAAAAAATTTCAATATTTTCTAACTTGAAAGTTACAACACTCCTATGATCTACGGTTATTTTATTTGACCATCTACTTTCATCATTCATAATTTTGACGTCATAAAATTTTCATGCCAAATGAAGTTTTCTTAAATTCAAATACAGAAACTATATTAGTAGTATAAATAAATTGGCCGATTTTGGTTAATGGCCTACACGCCTGAAAATGTACATGACCTGTTTGAAAGGTATTACCAGTATCGAAAAAATTAGAGCTCTTGTTTCAGTGGTGCTTGGCCCATACTCCTGACACGAACACGGCCTGTTTGTAAGGTAGTAACAAAAAATCGAAAAAATTAGAAATCTTGGTGCGGAGACTCTTGGCCTACACATCTGACATTGTACACGACCAGTTTAAAAATTTCCGTCGAGTATCGACGAAGAAGATCACTTGGTTACTGACTGTATGTGCTTGTACACCAAATGGACGTACCTGGTCAACCTACTAGTTGTGCCTGGTAAACCTGATGGATGCCTGCCCAACATATTTGATGTGCCTGGCGAACAAATGGATGTTTCTGACCACCAGATGGATGCGCCTTGCCTACTATTGTACGTGCATCCCAGGCCACTGAATAGACAGGCCTGGTCACCGACTGGGCATGTAATTATTTTTTTTTGGACAACAGCCCCTCCACGCTGAAGTCAGTCTCACACAGCCGAAGTTTTTGTGAGCCCTCCTAACAAAAATGGGAGTGATTTTACGGGAGGTTCCTAGTACGTTCCAGGCCGAAGCCTATACGCGTTTAGTAGAAAAGTAAACAATGGCCAGAGCCCTCCCTCACTTTCGTGGGTGAGGACTCGGCGGCCCGCGTGCGTCTGGCGCTAGCACAAGGCTGCAGGGACTCGGCAATTAGCGCCCCGGCAGCCATGGGGAAGTTGCAAAGTGGGATGGCTACAGTGAACCAGCGAACGCACTAAAGGAAACCTGTGGCCCGAATGTAAACGCGGATCGCGCCCGACAGACCGGAGAAGGCGGGAGCGAGCGAAGAATGTAGGATAGATTTGGTGCCCCTGCGACATGGGCGTGTGTCATGGAGGCATATGTCGCGCCATTTAGGCTTGGCCTGACCAACCTAATGAACACGTGTGCCTGGTTTAACCGACTGATCTGAATGGCCGCTGACTTGGAGGTGTCTAGCCAACAACTTTGCGTCCCGTCCACCAACTGGTCGTGTTAGCCTGACCAACACGCTAGACGTGACTGGCCAACCCATCTGACATTCTAAGACATCAATTAGATATGCCTAGGGGCAGGAAATTTTCGCGAAAAAATCTGAACGCCTACAAGGTATACCCACACCAGCGGTTTCTTCCTTGTGATTGGCAGCCGTCTGCGAGAGAAGTCGTTGCCTTGTTTGCACGAGCCACTAAGGACGAGTTTGATTCCACACTGAATTAGTGTGATTGGTTGTTGTAACAATCGACATGCACCTCAAAGTAACTCACCCAATCACGAAACACAGACGATGCTACAGTGTTTTAACTTCCAGCTACTCTCGGGATCTTTTCGCGAAATTTTCATGACCCTAGATATGCCTGATCACTAGAGACCTGTAAAATTACGGATTCATTTCGTGATAGGATAGATTACAAATACTTTGACATTATTTTGCTTCAGTGATTGGGCCACAGTTTATCTGAAGGACTCTGGGCCAATGAAAAATCTTTAACAGAAGAATTAGCGAATCACGATCATTCCAGTCAACAGGTGTTACGAGTCGGTAACCAATCAGCAGATGTAATTTGCACGAGTGCATAGAGGATCATGGAGTCTATCCTTTAGGGATTTGAAATCGCGAATTTTACAGGTCTGTACTGATCACTGATTACGTGCCCTGGCCACCAGCTGGTTGTGTTAGCCTGACCGACCGACTGGACCTGTGTGACTGGTCAACCTGCCGGACGTGCCTAGACAACCAACTGGATGTGGCTGACCACCGACTGAATGTGTCTGGTCGCTGCTGCCGAATTGACTAAATTTGTAGTCATATGGGGGCAACATTTATATTTGCTTAACTAATATGATGTACTTTGTATAAGGTTCACTTCATTATAAATAATTAATTAAATAATTTAAATCAGCATGTTGCAAAATATGTTGGCGAGAAACGGAACTACTTCAGCATGTGTTATTTAAAATTCGGAATTAACTCTCGCTGATAGTTTATTTTAATGTTCTATTTAAGTTTAGTATTTGTGTTTGAACTTTCAGGTTGCTTCTGACATTTGTCGTAGAAACTAATATGGATTCTGGATCGGTACTATTAACGTCATGAAAACGTCACTGGTGTAGTTGGTATGGTATGGGGTTTTACTTTGATAAAGAATGATCATGCGTTTGGTTAATCGACTTTCATGTAAAATTGCCCTGAAAACACATGAAAATGACTCTCTTCGCCTTCTAAGAAGACTGTGTAAATTGAGAAACGCTAGTAATTTCCTTGTTTGTACTTTAGAATTTATTTAATATTTTTTTAAAATTTGTAATTGTGTGGTTTTCTCCCTTTAAACCTATTACTAAAATTTTAATTAAAAAATATATATTGTTTTGCATCGAGCAAGGATTGAACAAAGGACAAGAATCGATAGACTCAATCAGTAAATTAATTGCTGATTTTTTTAGGAATTTAAAATTTTTTCCCTTTTTTTAAGGTTGATATTTACGAACTTCCAAGATGGCGACCAATATGGGATCGGCAGCTTACTGGGTTTGGTGGATGAGTAATTTAAGCTGCTATATGAATTTTTTCCATGTTGTATTAAATAAAGTGTGTTTTTTTACCTAAAATAAAAAATGATTGCCTTTACCAAGGATCGAACCAAGGACAGGAATCGATCCAATCAATTGGAGGCTGGTAGATGAGGATTTAATGCCTCTTTTAGGATTTTCACCATATTTATTAAGTACATATTTTTGCCTAAAATATCGAGCAAGTATCGAACACAGGACGGAATTTCTATTTAATCAATCAGTAAATTAATAATTCTGGAATTTTTTTCTTAATTTCTAGCTAATAATTTACAGATTCACAAAATAGCTGATACCAAGATGGCAGATGTAGCGTAATCCATGATGGCCTTCGAGGTCCCGATCATAGGCGTCGAGAAGCGAAAACACCCGAATATAGCCAATTCCTCACGACTGGCAAGCCACCACAGCAATTAACCACAAAGCCGTAATCCCATAAGAATTACTTTAGGCCAGAATCGGCCAATTTATACTACTTATATGTTCACTAATCATTTGTCATATTTAACAATGAAAATGTTTGTTGTAATTAGTATAATACTATAAACAAACGAATGGATTTTTTTCCATTAATATTCTTTTAAGATATATATATATAATGTATGATCTGTTTCGCTATAAAAAATAACTAAATATTTTGTCAATTATTGATAAATACAATTTCAAAGAACTTATTTTTGAAATTAACGATTACGTTACACAGTTATGAGCAATTTTTTTATGTAGTTTAATACTTAATATACCATTTGGTTATGTTTAGTATAATACATATTATAAAAATATATTAAATTTCCTACTTAGTATTGATACTTATTACTTTGTAAAAAGGGAACTCTCACAGAAGTATTACATTATATTTATGCTTAAGGCTTATTATGTTTGAAGTGTATATATTTTTACGATGTTGATAGGTCATGAGATTTTTAACCCGTTTAACATCAAAAGAAAAAAAATTATTTTATTTATTCGCGAATGAATAAAAGTAAAATGAAAATATGTTCTCGTGTAGTTCTGATGTTAAATATATAAAACTATTTTCAAATAATTTGCTTCTTCACAAATAGTAACATTTTAGTAATAATTTGGGCGTATTGCGTTCGGGAAGTTGTAAGATAAAAAAAAGTATGTAAAGGGTTGTTTCTGTTTTAATTTATTTGAACATGTGACGGATACTTGCGTAATTTATGCGATTATCCAAAAACTTTTCCCTCAGAGAGTCTATATTTTGGAATCAACCGATTGCATTTTAAGTGTTAAGCAGTCTGCAGGCTCCAGGAAACTGCAGATTTCTTCAGAAATATGGAACGTAACCAGAAAAGTTAGGAACAAAGGAAAATAATACGGAAACAAGTGCCCTTGCGAATAGAAATAAAAAGAAACGAATTCATGAAGCTATTTTTTCTTGAGTGGTTATCATGCCGATGTTGACTTTTAATTATTTATGTGCTCCAACGTTTCCGCTTTAGCTCTCCCGCCCCTTTTTACTTGGTTGAAAAATTAAATTTTGGAATCGACACAAATGGAAAGAAAATGTTCGTAGAAGTGCAGTCGCCATTTCCGTACTTCCAGTGAAATTTTAAAAATGCATTGTCTTTTTGCGAAAGCCATTCTCTTGCGAACCACGGCGACATTCTTCGCTTATATTGTTTTTCATGATTTTGAAATAGAAACCCATACTTGATCATGGACACGGTATAAAGAAAAAATCATATCTAAAAAAAAGTAATATTGTGACAATCGTTGGGCTTCTTGGTTTCTTTTTAATGTACTTTTTGGCAGAAAACTATTTTTTTTTAGTTCTTCAGTATGTCCATAAAATTTTCCTGTTATAGAATTTAATTGTATCATCTGTAAGTGATGCGGATAGAACGTTAGTTAAAATTCACAATTAAAAATTAACTCAAAAAGTTGAAGTCTACATGAGCGCATGCGCGAAAGAATGGTTCTTTCTCCAATTAGTAGAGGTTGAACCTGTAAACTTTATTTGGCAACAGGATTGAGAACCTCCCCATTGGAGTCTCTTTGTACGAGAGTGGTTGAACGTCGAACTCCCTGACCGTTGGAATGGTCGTAATGGTCGAGACGACAGAGCTCTTTTTCGCTGGCCTCCATGGTCACCTGAAATAACACCATGCGAGTTTTTTTTCCTTATTATAGAATATCGTTTCTACGTTCCGCCGCTACCTAAATGATTTGCCAGGGTTGAGACACCGAATTGAAGAGGCTATCGCTTCCATTACTCTGGAAGTGTTAACCAAAGTGTGGGAAGAATAATTGGACTTAAGGTTGGATGCGTGCCATGTAACTAAAGGTGCACAGTTTTTGACGTGGCAACGTCTAATAAATCGATGAACGCCAGCTGCACGCACGAAAAAGGATTACTTATTGTCCCGTTATGCACATTGTCCCGTTACGCTCATTGTACGCTTGTGCCGCATCTATCTTCCACTCGATTGGAACAACCATCGATTTGACTTTTTCGAGGCACATTAAACTTGAAACACTCCCATTCGTTTCCTACTTTTCCTATCATCGTCCTATCCTTAACAGAATAACACAGATTGGAAAAAGTTAAATAGAAAACATGTATAAAAGTTATAGTTGAAATAATCTGTTCGTTAAAGTAATAAACATATTTGAATTAATGCGTGCAAATAAAAGTAAATTTATCAATTAAATTGTAGATTTAATTTCACTCCTTCTTTGTAACCATACAAAATAGTGATAATTAAATAAAAATTAATCAATTTTATTCATAAAAGTATGCAATCATTTCATCAATGTTTTGTTATGACGTTGTTACGTTAAACTATCGTCTGTAAACCAACCCTTCAGACATACATTTTTTTTTAAAAAAACTAGATTAGTTTACTTTCAATTTTATTAATGATTTGTTGCAAATAGTCGATATTAAACTTTTAAAATATATAATTGAAACTGAGACGTTCTTTTATGAACATTCTGTATACATTCAGCTTCGAGCTGATGATTCGATAAACAACTTGATGCGTGATTACCAAAAATGTGTAACATATAATGTTTTATTAACTGGATATTATTATGATAACCTTTTTTTACGCATTTTTGATTGTTTGTATTTAAATACTTTTTACTTTATGCGTAACTTTAGTTGTTGAGATACTAAATTATCCTTGCAAATTAGTGAAAATCATTTGTTGTTAAGTATCATTTTAAAAGTTTAATAACTTTCTTGAATAATTTTTTTCATAACTTACCTGAATAAAAATAATGATCATATATGTTAGTTCGTGAAATGTATTATATACAATAAATAAGTATTTTAATAGTCTTCTAGAAATGATACGTGATTACGCAAACATATATGGCCCTTTATTTTTAAGTTAGGATTAGCATTATAATTAATTGTAAACATATTTAAATAAAATATGAAGAAAAATAATATGTTATGGTTCTAATACTGAACCGTTTTTTAAGAGCTGTTGATTGAAGTCTTAGACGTTAATGCCAGTAGTTAGGATTCTGCAGCACACAGTTTTGCCCAAAATCTTAAAAATACCTGCACTACAATATTAATCGGTTTTGGACCACTTTTATCCTAATTTTGTTTCCATTAACTTAATATCCAAGGTCATAAAGCTCAAATGATCAACAATTTTGATTCTTCGCCTTTTAGACGCATTACATTAGTGGTTATTAAGCACTAGGATCCGCCCTAAAACATTAACTGTAAAACAATAAGAACATTTGGGCATAGAAAAAATTTTCTGTGTTTTTACAAAAGATTACTTTGTCAAGAAATATTTTATAATACTACAATAAAGATATTGTAACTTGTAACAACACATGTTTATGGTTATTTTTGCATACATGCAAACGTTTTCGAGATAATACTGAGAATTTCTAATGATAATTGGTGCATAATTTTATATTTTAATTGATATTTCATTCAAGCATAAATTTTTTTAAATCATAGAAAATAAAATATTCAATAAAGGAACTTTATTTTGTTGTATTATACTTATGTATTATGTGCGCAGGTAATGTTGTAAAGCTATTCAGGTAACTGTTTACAAATATATTTAATTTTTGTAGGTACTGGGACAAAACAATACACAAATGGCCGGATAAGTATTCGAACACAGTATTACTGCAAACACTATTTTGTAATACAGTTTTTTTAATGTAAATGTACGAATTTAGAATTATATGTAATTTTACATTAATATTTCTGTAACATTTGGAACCATAAAAAGATTTATTTAGTATGTGGTAATCAAGTTGATGTATTTCTAAAGTGTGCTTAGCGAAATTTTTTTGCTGATAGGTACATTTGGTACGTCAGAAGTGAGAGCTGGCAGATAAAGGCTAAAAAAAAAAAAATAATAATCCGATTTCAGACTTCGTCTCTGAAAACGAACTCGTGGGTAAGAAATCCGATTTATTTGTCGGCGCTACACAACTAACCCACTTCTTCCTATTGGCTTTTTACGTTAAATGCTTTTGGGATATTTATTTTATCTCTTCTTCGCTTTGGGCTGCCTCAGATCTCGTTCCTAACACGCTCTTCTTGGCGGCAAAGCTAACTGTAAATCTAGGGGGTTTTAGCTGCTAGAGCGAAACTAATTACCGCTTAAAATTGTCGCTTATAAAATTCCATTATTAAGGTTATTTTAGTATGTTATCCGCAAAATATAATTATACGTAAAAAATTTAGTTTGAGTATTTAAAATGATAAAGTTTAAATAATACTTTTTTTAATGTTTTTAAGCCCTAGCATTAGCAGTTTAGCAAACGAATTTCGTAGTAACAAAATAAATAGTAATAAATTAAGTTTTTTTAAGCATCTTGGGAAAACTTCAAAAATATTTTTTAAAGATATAAATAAAAATCTTCGTGAGAAAAAATAATTTTAAATTTAAAGAGAGTGTAGGTTCTCCGAAAATTATATTTGAGGAATAAAGAAACTTAGTTGATTCAAGCATTTGATTAAAAAAATAATATCAGAGCTACAGTTACACTAAATATATGATAAATAGCTAATATGCTGTAAATATACAATTTAATGCCAATGTATATAAACTCCACTTCAAGATATGGATTGGATTTATTTCAGTTAATTTTGAGAATTTTAATTTTTTTTAGTAAAATGAAATAAAAATTTTCTGATTGAAAGACATGCGATGAAGAAGCTTTAAACCTAAAAACTTTTGGTTTTGAAATACCTTTTAAATATCCTTATTTTTAAGCACGAAAATCGTTAAAAATGCAACTTCTGGCAGCTAACAGGGCAAACGGTAAGCCACTCATAAAGTCTACAAGTAAACGGTGTTTAACGTAAATATTAAATGATGAAATTAAACGGAACGCACACCCTTAAGTGTTCAGCACCGCATCATACAGGAGTTTACTCTTCCTAGAGAGAAGAGAATCACGTTAGAAGTCCATAAAGGGAGGGCTTTTAATCACGTGCTAAAGTTCAGGGAGTAACTACTGGACCTAACATGAAAGCCTACTCTAGGGACAAGATCACGCAGAAGACAATTAAAAAATATATGTATCAAATAAAACGTAGAATGGATTGTAGTTGTGTTGAAGTCGACAATAGATTGCCTTTGGTTGGCCAAAATAGCCCAGCCAACCAGAAGAGAAGAGGCCACCGATTGGCCGGCACCCCCCAGCCATTTAAAGAAGCCCCAGCTACTATTGGCCAAACCAACAGGCCAACCAGAATAAAGGAAGGCTCTGACTGGCCCAAAGCCACAGCCACTCGGGAAACACTCCCCTCTCGGGCGAGATTATTAAAAGGCAGGAGAACTTGTAGGTTGCTGCTACCCTAAAGATGGCGACTGCAACATCGACTGAAACGTCGGTGATATCCTCCCCTACGACGCGCCTACACAAAGAGGCCAAGCAACAACATACAAAGGCCGCGAAAGCCCACGATTTTTGTTAACATATATAGAATGATTTGAAGAAATTTCATTGGAAAAGCTCCGTCGCAGTTTTACAGTGGTTGTAGTAGAAACACCTCAAGAATAATGGACAACAAAGAATGAATTTATAAAAAAAAGCACGGAGAAACAAGCCATTATCAGTATAATAAAACTGCTCCGAGGCAAAAAGGTCTCATCAACGTTTTAATTTTAGGTAAACGGAGAGAGAAGAAAAAAAATGTTACAGATTCTGGTTTTAAGGTTCTTCTCATTATTGTAGCGATCTGTTTGCAAGCACAGCATGAACGCAAAAAATAAATCCCAAATTACCAGAGGGTAAAACTTCGGGAGTGTCGAAAAGAGTTTTTGCTTGGTAGGAATATTTTTTTTTGTTTCGCCGGGCAGACTGAGGTGGGAGAAAGAGTCGGCTCGTTTAGCGACGGGACGTGTGAGCGGTGTGCGAACGGCGAAATAACTTCGACTAGGGATTCCTGCCCAGATCCCACTATAGAGCCGAGGCCACACAGAAATCTGTGCTATGTTCTCGATGTTCGCTAAGTTCGCTGCGCCAGGCGGCCACACAGGATAGTCTAGTTCGCGATGTCGGAGATTTGAGTGATGATTCCGCGACGATGATGATATTCTGCTGGCTCTCACAGTATGTTAACGTAAAAAAGAAATGAGTTCATAAATTTAATAAAAAAAAAATTGGTTGTCTGTAAAGTCGGTTTATGGACGATATTTTAACGTGACAACGTCATAACAAAACATTGATAAAATGATTGCATACTTTTATGAATAAAATTGAAACATTTTTATTGAATTATCACTATTTTGTATGGATACAAAGAAGGAGTGAAATGACATCTACGATTTAATTTTTAAATTTACTTTTATTTGCACTTATTAATTCAAATATGTTTATTACTTTAACGAAGTGATTATTTTAAATTTAACTTTTATACATGTTTGCTATTTAACTTCTTTCAATGTGTGTTATTCTGTTAAGGATAGGACGATGATAGAAAAAGTAGGAAACGAATGGGAGTGTTTCAAGTTTAATGTGCCTCGAAAAAGTCAAATCGATGGTTGTTCCAATCGAGTGGGAGAGAGATAGGTGCGGCGCAAGCGTACAATGAACGTAACAGGACACAGCGTAACGGGACAATGAGTAATCCTTTTTCGTGCGTGCAGCCGGCGTTCATAGATTTATTAGACGTCACGTCAAAAAAACAAAAAAATAGTTTGAGGAATATCATTTGATGAAGCAGTTGCTAATCAGGACGAAACCAAATTTATGGATTATTTCAGGATAAATTCAACTCAGTTTGATAACATTCTCTTGGAATCAAATCCCAAGCATATCCTGCATTCTACATTCTACAAATGATTTATTCAACAAACATGGATATTTTCGTGATCTTGCAATTAAATTTTCCGTTAACTGGACTGTTTTAAGCACAACACTGAGAGAAATCAAAACTTTATAAAATGCAAACGCAGAAGTATATCACAATTCGCGCGAAAAAAAATATTACTTTTATCTGCACACACGCGAAGTCAGCAACGTTTTAGAAAAGTAGCCGATAAACAAACACCTTGTGACGTCTCGTCCACATAGCGAACATAGCGAACACAGCTTGGTGTGGCCAGTGACAGCTGAGATGCAGTTGGCTGTATTCTACTCGAGTAGCGAACATCGCGAACATTGCAAGCATAGCGCCCTGAGAGTGTGGCCGTTGCTTGAGTCTAAACTTCTACCACTTCAGATACAACATCAAGCAAGAAAGGACTTGATTATTGACATGTAGCATCTTAGCTCTCTGTATACGGTATTTGGTGGGAGTCATTAATTTCACGAATGTAACCACGGTGCTGCCATCTGTGGCGGATGTCGCGAACAAAAATTCACAAATACAAACGGAAACTTGAAATTATCCACGGTTTAGTGAATTTTAACAAGATGAGCAGTATTTTAATAAAATTCCTTGTCGAAAATCGATTGCAAAGCCGGGGTTTAGTTACATATTTTTTTCAAAGTATTTTCGTTTTTATTGAAGCCGTTTCATTACAACGTTCAAAATTTCGGTCTGCTAATAAAATGATTCAAAAGTCAACGTAACTGCTTCCGCAGTGAATTCTAGCGGCGGGTGTGGAAACTTCGTGTTATTTGCGTCCAGAAATGTATTTGAAAACTTGGTTTGCGTATATTTATCATGCTCGGCATTGTTCTGAAGAACTCTAAGTCAGATTTTATGCCCGAGTTTCATATCAGAAGTGTATTTGCAAGATGTGAACACTCCAAGTTGCTCGTTACCGAGGTTAGAGAGTACTGGGTGACGGCTGGTATCCCAGATGCAAGAGATAAATGGATCGTTGCGCCTTTATGGAAAAATTTTGCTTGCAGTTGGATGGACATCTGTGGAGTTTTGAATGGTTTACGAATCTTCGAATAATTTGAACAAGTGAAGGAATTACTATAGTGTGTGAATTTTCCATTACAATATTTGGTGTGCTGCATGGAAAAACAGATGTTTTAATACAATTTCTTAGACATACGCCATTGCAGTTTTGCACTGTTTGTCATGGGAAAAATGTCATGAATGCAAAATAAGAAATAGAAATGAAAACATAAAACCACAGAAAACAAGTCTAAATGAGCTAACAGATAGAACCAACGATGAACCTAAACAGATATTATGGAATAAAACAATGACGACAACACAGAAAAAACACTTTCAAACTTAAATATCAGACGGCTAAAGAATGCCGTGGAAAGAATTAGACGTCAAAAAAAAATAACAACAACACAGACGAACACAGTGTGCTAACAACGACGAGAAAGTTTCAACAATAACTGTAAATGCAGACAGACAAAATAATATGGACAACGCAGCAAATGTACGAACACAACTTTGAAGATGAACAATTATTTTGGACAAAACAAAGACGACAATACCGACGAACACAGCAGGTTTCCAATGACAAAACAGTTTGCGACAATTCGGTAACTGGCATCTGTTCCCGTCACCTGCAATGGTGTATGTTTAAGAAACAGTATTAAATAGAAATTCCCCATTGCATGTGTCATTTAAAGGACGCAGATGTGTTATGAGTAGAGACCTGTAATATTCGCGGATTCATTTCGCGATAGGATAGAGTCCAAATACTTTTGACATTATTTTGCTTCAGTGATTGGGCCACAGTTTATCTGAAGGACTCTGGGCCAATGAAAAATCTTTAACAGAATAATTAGCGAATCACGATCATTCCAGTCAACAGGTGTTACGAGTCGGTAACCAATCAGCAGATGTAATTTGCACGAGTGCATAGAGGATCATGGAGTCTATCCTTTAGGGATTTGAAATCGCGAATCTTACAGGTCTCTAGTTATGAGTGAATCGGGGGAGTTCGTTCGCATCAATCCATTACTTGCGTTTTAGCGGCATGTGAACAACATGAGGAAACCGTTTTGTATTATTGGTTCTGGACATGTAATTTTCTCGGACACGATTTTGTTTGGTAACGGAATTTTTTTCGGTCAGTATACTGAAAAAAAAGTGCACTTAAGAGAGAGTACATTCCCTGCATGTTATCGTAATTTTTATGTGCGCACATTATAGAGACTTCAAGGATTAGTATTTTAGTACTTTTTAATAAAATATATTCCCATTTCAATAAATTTTGAATATTAAAACATTTTATGTATTTAAATTTGAATAGTATGTTTTTTTCTTAGTAATATAATATTTTTAAAGTAAGCAACGTTATAGTTGAAAAGAATAATATTTTTTATTGAGTGGTTGTATTATTGGAATTTTTAATAAATATTTATTACATTTTAACCATAGAATTTCTGATGAGAGTCACTTTTTTTAGCTGTGATTAAACCGCAATAATTATAATGAGTTATATATTTTTCTTTTATACCTTGTACTGCCATTATACCGGGTTGGTTTGTGCTTGAATAAATATAGTATAGCAACATTTATTCAAAGTTTCGTTATTGCATAGTTTTTGCTAACTTTTTCTAAATTTATTTCGTTGACTCCTCAATATTGTTTTGCTTTTGCAACTCTTCTATTTTGTTGATCTGTTATTGGATTTTCGCTGTTTGCATCACTAGTTGGGAGTGTTGTTTGAAAATCAAAGGAATTTTTTGGTGTAAACGAATTTAAAAAAAAAAAGTTTTTATATTTGAAATCTATTCAAGTGTGTGTGTGTGTTCCCCTGTTGGTAGTGTGCCTCAATGTTACGATACTAACCTCAAGTTGGGCCTTAGTAAAGCAACAGTTTATGATGGCAGAAAATTCAGTAACCTCCCTGCTACAAACTGTTTTTGAAGTGAAACTTCTTCGCTGAGAGGGCTACAATTTTCGAGCGTTACGAAAATTTGGATCGCACGAGGGGAGTAGTTAGGTACGTGGTGGGGGAACCGGTAGAGGAGGAGAGTGCGTCAGCGGCGACGCCACTCCAACGCATGCACTAGCGGTCGAATGGGAAGAGGCGGAGGGGGGAATAGGTACTTAGCGTAGCATGCTGTATGTAAGTTGCTAGTTGTAAGGTCCGGAAGGGGAGACAACAGGGGAGAGGTGGAAATGATGCAGCAGTGATGGCTACGGAATTCTAGCAACGCTGCTTGTGTTTGACTACTCCTCAGTTCGTAACGGCTAACGATTGACGCAACCACATTTATTTTATTTTATTTAAATATCTACAATTTTTTATTCTTGTGAAAAAATATATTGACTTAATAAGTATTTTTCATTTTTATGTGAATAACGTGATTAAGAATGTAAAAAAGAATTTTCAATTAACAGGTTAGCGTTAGAGGTTTAATTTATTTTTGGTATGTGAAAACTGTTATTTGAAATGTGAAAACTACTTTTAGACTTGTGAGATAGACTTTATAAGTGTAATTTATGTTTGATTGGAGTGATTTTTGTTCTTTCATTTTATTCCGCTGTAGATCCTGATGTAACATCATGCCTGAGAATAATAAAAAGGCAGAAGCAAATAAGAGGTATTATCAAAGGCAACATGGGAATAAACCGCCACAAAAGGCGCCAGAAAGTGCCAAAAAACGAATGCGAGAGAACAGAACGCGTGAAAAAGGCATTTTTTTTACTTGCGATCATACCCGCATCCTTACTATTTACAACTATTGTCCCTTGTTCAATAAAAAAAATACTAATAATTTATCTTTACCCATACCTAATAAGCAAGAAGTTTCACTTCGGTGGCGCGTGAACTCCAAAACGTTTTTTTTTTCTTTTTTGACGTGATAACGTCTTATATATCGATGAACGCCGGCTGCACTCAGTGTCACGTTCCGCCTGAACCGAGCGTGCAAGAATCGGCCAATCACCGTGCGAGAAAATCTTCTATAATACCAAACAGGTTAAGGCGGGCTTTTTAAAAGCTAAAATTTTTTATTTATTTGTCCACTTACGTCATTTCAAATTAACAATTTATTGACATTGATTTGATTTCAGTCTATTTCTATAACTAATTGTTCATGATTAATTTAAACAAATTATTTAAATTAAATTTGCAAAAACTATAAATAATATTTCAAAATTAAAAAGTTTTCAATTTTTCATCAATGTTTTCTTATGACGTTATCACGTAAAACCGTCCGTAAACCGACTTTACAGACAAACCGCTTTTTTTAAAGTTCTGTGCACCTTTTAGCACCATGCGACATGAAAATATACCGTAAACATCTTTCACTGTAATAATTCTGATTTTGTCTTTGAGGCTTGAATTTAAGGTAACCACACTAAATTGAATATATTTAAAATAATTTTCCAGGCTAGTAGTCCACGATTAAATACTTAAGAATAAACATTAAGAATTAGTCCTGACCTTAAAATAGCACCAAGTGCCAAATTTAATGGTTTATGACAGGCAACAATAAATCAATACACTCGTTTACTCAAAGTCATATTTTTAAGACAGGACAAATTATTTCTCTTCATTAGTAAGTACTCATTCTTAAATTAGCATTTAACCTGGATCGGAGCTTCATAATTATTACCATATTTAAAAAGGAATAATCATGTTCGCTTATTTTTCACGTTTCAAGGTACGTTGGTACAATATTTTCGTACACAACATCAACTAGAACGACCTGCGTGTAATGTTAGAAAATTTTCACCTTCGAATTACGAATAACGCTGATTACAAATTATCCAGTTATCTTCATAAATTTCCGGCAATTTTCTTAATTTTGCGGACACGTGAGTTCACTTTCCTAGAACATGAATCCGAATGAATATTCTTGGTGTATTAACAAAACATTCAAAACCTGGATAAGTCTACAACAAGAACATCCTTCTGCGCTCACGCGTGTGCATAACCGTTCTTTAGAACGAAACATACAACTTTTAGAAACGAAATACGCCGTAGTTTCTTACTAAGATCCAGTTATCTGAAATTACCAAGAACTTATAGTTTTATTTGAGTTAAATACTTCGCTGGGAAGTCAGCAAATTTTACGGTAATTTATAACAGCGTGGTTTACGCTACATTTACCGTTGCCTCATCCTATTCTTGTTATGCGACCATTACTCACAGTTTACAACAGGAAGAAAATGTTTGCTGCCGACAAGGAAGATGGGCGCATACGGTACGAAGCATCGCTGTCACGTATTTCTGCGGGAACGGCCTTCTCATGTGCCCGGGTTATCACGAGAGAAGGGAGGAAGCAAAGCGTGATAACGCGTCGCAATTGAATGTAGTTTGCGTAGTTCCGTGGGATGGAAAACAAGAATTATTCGTAACTGCATATGAGCAAAAAAAAAAAAAAGTCCCAGGGTGCAACAACTACGATGTGCAATAAACATTTATCTAGCTATATTTTTTTTCTGGTTTGGTTAAGCCTGGGTAATGTAATAGCTATATTTCGTCTCCTACTCTGTAATTTTTTTTTTTTGCAAATGGAACAGAAACAATTACAATTACCGATATTTGAAAAAAAATTCATATATACATGACAAAAATTGTATCACTACAAAATAGTGTTTGCAGTAATACTGGGTTCGGATTATTATTACCCGGGCATTTGTGTTTGGTTTTGTATTGTTCCAGTACCTTAAGTAGTCAAAGTTATTTGTAAACTGTTCCGTGAAAAGCTTTGCAATATTAACTGCGTGCATTAATAAGCATAATAAAAAAAAATTCCTATCGAATATTCGGTTAGATTATCTATGATTTAAAAAATATATATGCTTAAATAAAACATCAATTAAAAATATAAAATTATGCGCCAGTTTTGTAAGAAATACTCAGTATTATCTCGGACAACGTATTTCATATATGCAATAACAGCCATAGCCATGTGTTGTACAATGTTAAAATATTTTTCTTGTAATATTACAAACTATTACATGGCAACTAGTTTCCAAAGGAATCTTTTGTAAAAGTACATAATTTTTTTTCTTCTGTGTTAAGACGTGACAAAATTTAGAATCCTAGAGGAATCAAAACGAAATTTTCGTATACGGAATGATAGTGATGCAAACTTAATCTTTATGGTTTCCGCATGGGCTCGTCATTTACTACGATATGCTGATGAAGTTGTAAATTTATCAGCGTTTCTAAGCAATGTATTTTGCGCTAATTTGCTGTAATGGAGCGTTTTTGCAAAACGCCTCTTAACTAGAGATTTTTTTAAACTAGAAAAACAGGTTGTGCAGTTTATTGCTCAAAGAATTCATAGACTTAAAAGAATCCTTCCTCTAAAACATATTTGTATTTAAAATTAACTTTTTAGTTTCCCATTTATTTCAATTATATTTTCACCAAGGTCTGAGAACTTGCAGTCTCTCACTATTAGGGAAAGAATATGAACCTAAAGAAAATAAAGTTTAAATTTTATATTTTTTTCTCCTTTTCAACGAAGGATTTTTATTCCCAACCAACTTCACGAGAAAAAAAAATTAATTTGTTAAGGAATGTTTGTTGTATTTATTTTGCGTTGTAAGTCAGATTATTCAAAACAGAGGCCGAGTATCGTTGAATTACAAGTTTCAGTGTTACAAATACGACTGCATTGTAAAATATTCACGTAAACATGTTTTGAAGAATACTGGTTACAAATTACCCAGGAATTTCCGTAATTTTACCGGTATATTCGTTAATGTAAGGGTTAAGTGTTAACACTAACACTTTTTCAAGAATAATTTTAGACTATTAACACAAAACTTACTAATAAGTCAGAAAAAATTCCTTTCTTTTACGTGCTTGTTCACCATGTTTACAAGGGAAAACAAAATTCAAAATTTGGAATTCGTTGTATTTTCTAAAAAATATCCAATTATTAGGAACTGCGAAGAAACTTTAATTTATTTGAGGTACATTCTTGTTTTTTTTAAAAAATCCGTAAATTGGCTTGTGAGCATTTTAAAGATAAAAGTTTTGCATTGACAGTCAAAAAACGTTTTTATTTCTTTTGAAATTAAATTGGGTAACTCGCGCTGAAGTGGCAAACTCAAATGGAGTGAAAACGCACGATAAGATAGTCTGCCCGATAGAGTGAAATAAACGTCAGCTGTAATTGTGTTTGGAAGTTAAGCCGCTCAATTTTATTCATCAAAGCGCAAATCACCGTTTTGCAGTTGAGGTAGTTCGGAACTTCGAGGTGCGATTAATATTGTATTTAGGACGTTATTTCCACTGACGATAATTATCATCAGCAGTATAGATTGGCTGGTACTGCGCCTGGAGCAGGAGTGGGGTGCTGGTGCCTGTGTCCGCCATCTTGGATTGTGACGTCAGAGCGGCCATTTTTATGTCAAATTTACTCAAAATTCCTAGGAATTCCCCTATTTCGAGTGAAATCTTCCCGTTTTGAAGGAAAATTCCCCGGTTTATTCCATAAAAATTCAAAAATTCAAAATGCTTTAAAAAAATTGCCTTAGAAGGAACGAAAATTCCTAAAAGCGGTTTAAGACTCCTAAAAGCAGCCGCTCTAAGCCACCGCGTTCATGACCTTGACCTTGATTGTAAACTTTAAATTCTGTAATTATTCATCTAGAAATTAGAAAAAAATTCCCAAAAATAAAAATTAATTGTTTACTTCAAATGTTTACTAACTAAATCCTGGGTCCTCGGTTCAATTCTCGGCGAGAGAAATATGTAGTTTATTGTTAAAAATATTAAAACAATTTTTAATTACAATTTATATAAAAATTTTAATAAAATATCTTGCTTACGTCACACCCGCCATCTTGGACTCTAGAACCTTTCGTCATTTTGAATAGTGACGTCACGTACGTAATCTTGAAAATTCGTAACTTTTATGCTAAAAATAGGGAAAATTAAAAAAAATCATTTAGTAAAATATAAATAAAAACGCACAAAACGGAGTCCTCGGTTCGAATCCGGTCAGGTCATTTAATTAAAAATGGCGATGGCTCCTTCCTCTTTAGAAGCCACAGACAGACTGACCTCCCGCCGCTAATGCCGATGCAGATATAACATCGGCCAGTATGATGTCATGGCGGCTATGTTGTTTTCGTCTGCTGGAGCCCGCCATCTTGGATTCAACACGTTTTTTTTTCGTTTACTAGAGTGCGCTGTGCCACATTAGTTTAATTTTTACCCGCTAGAGTTCAGTAGTATTTATGACCTTGATATCCACAATCTTGCTGACCGTCGTGGCCACCATCTTGAAAATTTGTAATTATTTATTTAGAAATTTAAAATGATATTACAAAATAACCATGAAGAATGGACTCAAAAGCCTCGAATTAAACGATGAATAACCAATTTTTGCTGCTAAGACGCATCAATTTCAATATTGGCGATTAAAATAAGAATTATGAATATTTATAAATTCAGATTTGCCGTAGGGTAATTAATAACTTAACTAGGCAAAACTGTAGCAGTAGGTACATTTGACTATTCTTTTCACAAACTGTTGGACAGGCGTTGAATACTATGACCATTATTTCCCTCCGAGCATGATTTTTAACATTTTACAATAAGTAAAATAAAGATTTATAAATTATTTAATTGGAAATTATTTTCTTCACGGGATCCATAAAGTTACAGAGGAAGCAGAGAGCGTTTGCATAGATGCATCAGGAAGTAATCATTTGCCAGACTGGTGTGTATGCGTGTGTAATGGAGCTTCTGGGTCCTGGGATATTTACAACACAGACGGACGATATCCTACCTTGTCAAAGATACAATTTTGAGGACGGGCGTGATAATTTTCAATAGAACCGATCTGCATCGGGCTAATTCAAGAGGAAACGTTATCACTCCCGAGTTAATCAAGTTTCCCTCCCTTCTGTGGTGGAAAAATCGCCGTGTTTCTCTCTCGATTTCCCATTAACTCTTGATCTACGTAATTCGCTATTTCATGTTCAATACGCCAAAAAAAAAAAAAAAAAAAAATAAGGATGAAAGACAATCTTCATGGTTATTTATGGCATGATTTTGAATTTGAATTGTCGTAGAACGTTTGATATTTTCATGTGAAAATTTTTAAAAAATAATTTTAAAAGGTAAAACTACCCTTTCAAAAACTTACACTCACAAAGATTATGTAACAATCTTTACATGTTAGGTAAACCCATATGTTTTAGGGAGAGATTGAAATCAATAAAATAAATATTTTCATAAAACAAATTCAATCCCGACAAAAAAAATCATAAAAATTGGTTGAACAAAAATTTCTTCTAATTAACAAACAAAGATATATATATATATATACACACACACACACATATCCTTGGGTAGAAAGTAAGGTCACCAGAAGTCAAGGAAATAAAATTAATAAAATATTACAAATTTAAAGTCAGGCCACATTAATTTATTTAGTTAAAAATGAATTTATATGTGTACTCATTATTGAAACATACTCTCTAAAAGTGATTAAACCTCCTGCACATCAGAGTTATTGGACTGCGAATATATCGAAACTGCTTTCTTTGACGACCACCGCAGTAAAATAACTGTGATTTACAGTGAATAAAACAGTTCTCATTTAGATATTACCTACTGTTTGAAAAATACGCGTAGAAGTTTTTTTTTTCCAGAACAGAACCGACTTTAGATTTATTGCGAAACATAACTCATGCAACCAATATTATATTCAAAATTAGTTTTTACGTTACAGTAGTAAAGTCATTTACCGAAGTTAGCCGAACGCTCGTAAAAAAAAAACACCATATTGAAAGGATTTATATAATTTATGGCCATAGAGAGTATTTTAAATAACGCTCATCTAACCTAAACAACCTTTCCGTTTCAGTTACGATAACCTAACCTAAAAACTACCCTACTACACTGTGATCGAATCGAACCTAACATGACCGTTATACTTCGGCAAACTTCGGGATTGTTCGGGTTGTGGTTAGGGCTTTCATTCCTGTCCAGCCACGCAAACCGACGCACGAGTGAGTATAAGTATTTCCACGCACGCTTGGGACTGCGGCCGGCGGAGGAGAGATAGAGACAGGAAAAATGGGAAAGTGGGAAAGCGGGAAAGTGGAAACGTTGAGTGACTTGTCAGAAGTTTCCCAGAACAACTGCCGCGGATATCTCGTTACGGTCTCTCGGTGGGGAAGGGGGGAAGGAGGGGACCTCGCCTGCTAGTGACGTCACCTGACTGCTTGTTTCGGCCGGAAAGCTGAGCGGATGGCAGGAAACAAATACCGCGGTTGGAAAAAGTTATACCGTACAAACAAATTACTCCTTTAAGGGTCCCGCCTCTTCAGGGGTGTATCTGTGTAACTGAGGCGGGACGATAGGAGCGACGCTCGATGGTGCTTCTAGCGCGGTGTCGCCTCTAAGCACTGACGCACCAGTCTTCTCGTCGTGCGTAGGGAAACTATGAGATCTGAGCAGTGACCTTAACACTGTATGGCGGCGATATGATAATAAAGATGTAATGAAAGTCCCTTTAGTGCTTTCAAGAATCTGTACTGCATTTTTTTATGCCTTAAAATTACTCTGAAAACACGTATTTTTAGCCATTTTAACTCTTCTAAAAATACAATATATAAACGTAATCTTGAAACCAAACTACTGATTGAACCTCATCGAACTGTTAAATGCTTGTCTTAAACAGATGCTACTCGGATATCTTGGGCAGTTTTCAAATCACGCAGTTTTTCCTAAAGCTCTGCTCACCGCATGTGTGTCCAGGAAGGCGGGGGCCTTAACTGTAGTCCTTTTAAGGGCTTTTTATTCCAAGGTCGGGCCCGAGCCGGCATTTTATTTATTTGCGATCCTCGTTTGTCTGGTTTTTTCCCGTGGAAAATAAGGTACATGAATTAATGGGAAAACGAAAAATTAAAATTTTATTAACAGCTTATTTAATTTGCTGACCACCTTTGGATTTTAAATGAGTTTTAAATTTTTCATACAGTAAAAACCTCCAAAGATTTAATGCCTGTTATAATGACGCGATTTCGCCGTAATATGAACGCCAGCATTTATAAAACTAGCCCAAGTATAATTTTTCTAGAATGAACATTAAAATTTATTAAGATAAATTAGGAAAATAATGTTTGAATTTTAAGTTCCAGGTTGGCTTAAAAACAATGTTTTTGTAAGTTTATTTAAAAAAAAAATATTTTGGCCTTTTCATTTGGGGGGCCTTTCTATACCCCCTGTTCCCCGATTATGCCCTTCTTCATTACATTAGTCCCCACGGCTCAGCAAAGTCTAGGGCAGCGACTGATACATTTTATACAAATGTCAATCATATAATGCCCCAGTTTCAATGTTATACTATATTCAATTAATTTAAACTATTTACAACAAATCATGCATCAAATTTAAGGTAAACTAAACTAATTTTTTTACAAATATTCAATATGTGCACTTTTAGTCATACCGCACACATACAACCTAAAGTCCAATCCTTCCCACACTTTGGTTAACACGTCCGGAGTAATGGAAGCAGTAGCCTCTTCAATTCTGTATCTCAACTCTGGCAGAACATTAGGTAGCGGCGGAACGTAGACACGATCTTTTATAAAGCCCCGAAGGAAAAAAAAATTCGCAAGGCGTTATGTCAAGTGAACGTGGAGGCCAACGAAGAAGAGCTCTGTCGTCTCGACCATTACGACCAATCCAACGGTCAGGGACTTCGACGTTCAACCACTCTCGTACAAAGAGATTACAATGGGGAGGGGCTCCATCCTGTTGTCAAATAAACTTTATAGGTTCATCCTCTACTGATTGGGGAAAGTGCCATTCTTAGGCGCTGCAAACGAGAAAATAAAGCAGTATTCGCGCATACACTTATCTAAAAAAATGAATGAGTTACTCTTTAATTGTGACCTTGAAACAAAACTCTACAAATCTTACATATGATGCTATTAAATTCTATAATTGGAACATTATTTTATGGACATACTGTACTATAAATATTGTTGTTGATGCTCGGTGTTACACACCATGTTGTTTCTTTCATTTTATTGCCGTTACTATTATCTGAAAGCTATTCATTTACATTTATCACTACAAATTAGTATATTAATTTTTGTCAAAAACAATTATCACTATGTATTAATTATGAGTGCCAAAATAGTTATTAAAATATTATTCGGTTGTTAACAATTATAATTTACTTGAGTGAAATTCGATAACACCTAATATATTTTAATAAACTTTTTAAGACTAAAAATAAAGAGCGTGTGTAACTCAGTATTCGTGATAGAAGTGAAACTTCTTTGGCAATTCAAACCTCGACTCATAAGTATATCGTTAGGGGTAAAACGGCAGCTAGAGAAAAAGAGCGAAAGATCAGTTTTCTAAACAAACATGAATTAACAAAATTATTACTCATTTCAAAATAACTGCTCAGGATATAAATAATTATTAATCAATCAATATTGATTGTAGAGACCTGCAAAATTCGCGGATTCATTTCGTGATATGCTACAATTCAAATAATTATACCTTAGCGCTGCTTCTGCCACTGGTTCACTGTTAATCTGGAGTAATGAGGGCCAATTAGGAGACCCTCGCTCAAAGAAGTGTCGAATCACAGACACTCAGTCGAGACGACTCACAAGTCAGCAGCCAATGTACAGGTGGCATTTGCCCGAGTGTGTAGAGTGTAGTAGAGTCTATCCTGAAGGTCACTGAATCCGCGAATTTTGCATGTGTCTATTAATTGATTAATAACAAGAATATTACTCACGGTTGAAATGCTCAAATCATAAATAAATTATTAGTAAATATAAAAGCTAGGATTGATTATAATAAATAAGTTTTTTTATTTAATTTTACATTAGGTATAGGTTAAATGTGATCGAACATCTTTCTAGACTGATTTTGTAGTTCTGCAAATATCACCTTATCATTGAGTTATATAGTGCAACAGACTTTGCCAATAACATACATAGACATGCCGCAATGTATTCATAGGCATTGATAATTTTCTGTCGTCGAATGAACGAACAATGACTATCAAATCCGGCACTCCGCGACGTGAAAACTAAACGGCACGGACTTTCCTCACAGTAATTCTTCACATTATAACCAGATTACCACAAAGTGAAAATAAAAACAATATTCTACGCACGGGATTTGTTTAAACGTTTTTAAATTAGCTTATTCTTAGTTATACACAAGATATTTACACGCTCGTGGGCTCATAATAAATTATAATACGGCGTGTGATTTAGTTAATCACATAATAATACGTGACAAATTATTACCCTGTTAAACTAAAGCGTGAAAAGCATTATACCAGAAAAAAAGTATTTACACAACTGAAACGAAAACATTGCATTAAAATTCGGCCTTGAAATTTTACCCCCATCGCGCCCAAGGAAGCCTCAATTCAAAAATAAATGCAAATACAGTTATTGTGATACAATTACAGGGACATCCAGTCCCTGTAACAGTCGTGACAATAACGTGAAATAACCAAAATGGCTCGTGAGACTAAACCATTAAAATTGATTTATTTTTTTGTATCGAGACGAAATTGGGATAAGAATTTCACTCTTAGTTCGCTTTATTTTGTTGATTCGCGCTTGTCATTAGAAAACGTAGGTTGAAATTCACATGGTAGATCTAGGCTGGGTGTAAAAACTTCGCAATAAACGTAAGAGCACAAGGTGGTTACACGCAATAAACGCAAGAGCACAAGGACGCTACACGCAAGAAACGCAAGAGAACTCGGTAGCCTAAAAAAATGGTCATAAAACATCACCTATCCTACAACTTGAAACTCTAAAATTGAGAAACAATAATTTATTTTTTCTAAACATGTCGGAAATTTGTAGTAATTTTATTTAATAATCAATTGCTTTCACTGTGCGATATTTTAATAAGTGAAAATGAGATGCGTGCGATAAAAAAGAAAATCGCCTCCTTAATCGTAAGCCGAAACGCAAGAAGTTGAAAGTTTGCGATGATTGCGTTGCTGTTTTTTTCGGCTAGCTATTTATAGTAGTCCTGCGCGTTTCCTGCATAGGTGATAAACCAGCCATAAGTGGTCCTCTTAGCCAGAGGTGTATTTTGGTAAGTGAGGCGGGATGATAAGTGCGAGGGTTGCTGGTGTTTCTAACGCGGTATCGCCTCTAAGCTCAAAGTTCTAAACTGACGCGCAGAAAGAAACGATAATATTAGCGTGGTAATTATATGGTGGATAAATTAATTTGAAGGTGCAATGCAAGTTTTTTGAGAGCTTTCAAGAATCTCTACCGGGTGTATCATACTTGAAGATTATTCTGAATGAACTCTTCTGAAAACTAAGTACGGAAACAATCCACTCATACGCGCTTAGTGTAGTTCTTAAATGCTCTTTTCGTAAACAGCACCACTCGAATGTCTTGAGCAGTTTTCAAATCACGTTTTTCTTTTGACGTGACGTCTAATAAATCGATGAACGCCGGCTGCACGCACGAAAAAGTGTCTCGTTACGCCATTGTCCCGTTACGCTGTGTCCCGTTACGCTCATTGTACGCTTGCGCCGCATCTCTCCCTCTTCCAATCGATTGGAACAACCATCGATTTGACTTTTTCGAGGCACATTAAACTTGAAACTCTCCCATTCGTTTCCTACTTTTCCTATCGTCGTCCTATCCTTAACAGAATAACACAGATTGGAAGAAGTTAAATAGCAAACATGTATAAAAGTTATAGTTAAAATAATCTGTTCGTTAAAGTAATAAACATATTTGAATTAATGAGTGCAAATAAAAGTAAATTTATCAATTAAATTGTAGATTTCATTTCACTCCTTCTTTGTATCCATGCAAAATAGTGATAATTCAATAAAAAATGATTCAATTTTATTCATAAAAGTATGCAATCATTTCATCAATGTTTTGTCATGACGTTGTCACGTTAAACTATCGTCCGTAAACCGACTTCACAGACAGCCAATTTTCTCCTCGGCACGCCGCGTGTGTGCCCGGGAAGGCGGGGTGAGACTGTCTGCAGTCGGATCGCGACTATCGTGAGGTAATTCACGGTGAGGGGGGGGGGGGAGGGGGGAGGGTAAGGGAGTATTGGTTGGCGACTAACAGCAAAGCGATAAAATGTAAAAAAAATAAAAGGGCCCACGCTCCCGCCGAGAGCCGCAGAGAGAAGCAAACACTGTTCCCGTGTTCACGCCGCCAAAAGCGGACGATAACATCCGCGGAGATATGGGACTCCCGGCCCGGGGCGACGGGTTCTTTAATTTGGCTCAGACTGTACGCCCGCGGCGTGGAGCTGATACCGGGAAACTATTGCCAATAGATTCAGTTCACCGTAGCACTCACAAAAAATAAAATAAAAAATAAAATGAAAATTTCCAATGAATTTAAGCTGAAATTGTATGAACAGTAGTTTTTCAAACATAAAATATTCTTCACTTAACTATTTTAATACCCAAATAATAAAACTGCAATGGTAGTAGATAACATTGTAACTGAAAACAATACTCTATAACTTTATTTCACTTAGAAGGTATTTTGGCACTTTGGAAGAAATACAATGTAGACAAAAGCCTACCGGAAAATTATTACTTGTCCGAAATTGGCTTAGTAGCTATTGGGTATGGAAAGCTAGAAAAACAACTACGAAGAAGAAATCGAACTATTGAGATTTTAATAACACGTTTGAAATTTATTTTCAGAAATTGAAATTTTATTGATCATTATATTCTTGACTCTGAAAAACAATATGTTTATTTAAGTTGTACATAAATTATATATCTATTTAAAACTTTGCGTTTATAACTTTAATACTACTTAAGTATTTGCTTGGTTTCACTTCTGAGTATATTAATTACGAGCTGTATAACACTAATAAAATTAATTTAACAAGAAAAAAGGGCACAATTAATAATTTGCAGAAACTTGACATGAGTTTAAATCCTTATTTATTAGCTTGTCATAGAGTGACGCATAACTTAAATTTAATAAAGATTACTCTAATACTGTATAGAACATGCATTTTATTCTATCTATTTATAAATTTGTTTAAAATATTTTCAATAAAACTTTTGTTTTATAAATGTACATTTTAATACTGTACTGTACTGTACTCTGGCAGAATGTTAGTGAACGAAATCTAGTACTTTACAAAATTTTGTTCTAATTTAATGTGTATTTAACTCTTATAAATATCAACGGAACTCGTAATATGACAAAGAACATAAATTTTATTAGAACGAAAGTTTTTGAGGAATGCATTAAAGTTAAGCAAAATATAATTTTGATGTGGTGGCTCAAGAAAAATGTTTTAATGCAGTACTGATTGTAAAATATAATACTTATAATAAAAAGTTATTTATTTTGTGTTAGACAAACCAAATAAATAAATATATATATATATATATATATATATATATATATATATATATATACATACATATACACACATGTTGGTTGTACAAAAACAAACACATACAATGCATAGAAATCAAATAACATTAAAAAATAACGAAAAATGTTACATTAATAAGTGTGTTTTAATATAAGCGAATATTTAGTTAGTCACTTTTACTTTCAAATAAATACAGCAAACACAAAAGAAAATAAACTAGTTTGAATTTTAAAAAATGCTATAAATGGACCAAGGATTAATTTTGAATAATTACTGTGTTAATCAAAGTTACAGTTTTTCAGTGTAATTAATCATTGAGATAATATTACATCATTATACAACAGAAGTACTTAGTAATAATACTAATAATGAATATGTCTGGCTACGCTGATAGTTGATATTGGAGTTAGATCGGAGTTTACGGTATAAATAATATTAAAACGTTTTCTACATAAAATACACTCTGGTTTCACACCAATAAATTACTTCACAGTCACAAAAAAAAGTTTCTTAGTACGATTCACTGATAACTTACGATGCTACAAAAATATATTTGGTTTAGAATTTACAGTAAAAACAAGAGTGTATTGTCATCAAAGTAGTACAAGAACTTTCTTTATTACGAAGTTAGCTATACATCTATAAATTAAACTATAAATTTGATATTACAAGCGAAATTATTCTAATCCCAAAGAAATATTTCTGCCAAAAAAAACCAATACATATCAAAGAAAATTTTACTAGCAATAATCATACTATCGTTGATTTAATATTACATTTATTTAATTTTTACAACTCATACAATGTATTTAATAAGTACCTTTCACTTGGTAGCATATTGAAAGGTATTATTTTTTCAAAATTATATTAAAATAATGGTTGTTAAATTTTACCCAATTATGAAACGGTTTAATTCAAATTATATACCCAAAACTAGTCTGGATATAAAATATAATAAGAGAAAAACTCCTATACACAAAAAAAAAAGAAGCTTATGTTTTTAACGATAGTTTCAGGTGTCACTATACAATTTTCGTTTACTTTAACGAGTACTAACTGCAGAAATAAAATTGCACCAGACTGTAAAGAAAGGATTGTTCGTACATAAACTTTCACTCTAAAGGATTAATGCAATAATGTATTAAAGCAGGAGCTGTCTTACAGGATTTTATTCTGGAGAAAGAGCCTGCTAGCTCGGGCCACCTTTTGTTCTGTGAAAAACTGTTAAAGAATTTCATTTAATTAATTTATGAAGTTAATAGCTCTTGCCATTAAAAATTTCATTGTTTTCTTGCTGTGGTCTTCCATTACGATGCTCTATATTACGTGTTAAATCTTGCATACTTCTGGTTTTAAATTCACAGAATCTGATCTCTATTTAAGATTTTAAAAAAAGTTTTTTTTTTCAGTCTTAAAACTAGTATGCGATAAAATACGGTTAGCCTATATGGTTTTTGAATTTGCAGCTTACAAAGTTATGAAATTAAAGTGGAAAAAAAAGTTGCTCTCGTCTGTAATTTTGTCTAAAGAGAAGGTTACGGCAATGTAATGTGCGAAAAGGGTCTTATTAAAATGAATCAAATGAGCATATTTTGGGCATGGACATTCTAGAACTTCGTTTATCTCGGAAGCTGCTAAATTGTTCAAGTTATTGTCAGTATCTAATGTTTGATAATTTTTTTTTGTCTCAATTCATCTTGAGTATAGATGTAACGAAGACTATACCTATACATAGAAAAAATTTAAATGTTTCAAAAAGTTGTTTTGTAACAATACAAATGTTTGAGAAGTTACAAAAAATATTTTTGTAAATCGGTGTCTTCTGTACGATTACATAAATAATTCTTCGGTTAGTACAGAACTTCTGAAAACGCTCATATAATGGTCAATGGACTCGCGATAATGCGCCTACTGGCGATGATGATATTAAATACGACCCAGACAATTATATTGCACTATGTTGTGCTTACATCCATTTAAACCCAGTGTGTAGCTAAATGTTAGCTCTCTGGACTTAACTGATGTAATTACCAAGTGATGGACCCATAATCAGAAGGACTAAGTGTAAAACCCAGCGGCTGGAGACGGAGTGAGGTTCTGATGCTTGCATCTTGAATTGTGAAGTCATGGTGGCCATATTGGATGGCCTTTGACCTTTGTCCTTGACTTTGAACTTGACCTTCAAATTTTTTAAAAAATTTACTTAAAATGCCACGAAGTTGACCTCAAATTTGCCCAAGTGACTAAAAATTGTCCCTTTCTTAAAGGGAAAAAAAATTTTTTTTTAAATATTAAAAAAATCCGTTTTGAGAAAAAAAATTCCAATCAGGAACTTAAAAATTGAAAATACTAAATACAATAAACCACATAACCTAAAAGAGGCTTAAACTTCCTAACAAAAAAAATTAAATTTAAGTTTTTGAGGACATAACAATGCCCTTTGACCTGGAACCAGATTGCCATCCTGGATTCCACCATTTTGTTTTCTAGAACGCTTCACAACTTCGATTGTGACTTCACTTCCACCATATTGGATTCTAGAACTTTCCCCATCTTGGATTTCACAATTTTTTATTATGTCGTCACGTCCGTCATATTTAAATTCCGCAATTATTGTCCAAATAGGGGGAAAAAATCAAAATTTATAAAAAAGAACGTATTACAGATTTAATAAAATTCTAACAAAAAAAAAACGCACGTAATGGTCCTTGGAGCCCTCGGTTTGGATCCCTACGGGGTCATTCGATTAAAAATGACGACAGATCCTTCCTCCATGGTGGCTACTGACAGACTGACACCTCAGCACTAATTCAAAGGAATATACATATTATGCTAAGCAGAATGACGTCATGGCAGCCATATTGGAACACCGTCGTCATGGAAACAGTCTGGGATGGACGTGGACACGGAATTCTGTTGCCTCTAACCACGTGACATGTTTCTCACGGGTTATGTCAGAATTCGCCTGAAGTAAGAGGCGTGTCCGGAAATTAAGCACCATCTGGTCATTAAAAAAAGAAATAAACTCACGGGAAATAATCATAACCCACTCTCACTTTTCATTTAATTAAATTTCACCATATTTAGTAGGCTTTGTTTATATCGCGCCAAAGACAAACTGAAAGAAAAGAGTTCGCACATGAGCGAAATGATTTTATTTTACAATGTGCGAACTCTTTTCTTTCAGTTTGTCTTTAGCGCGATATAAACAAAGCCTACTAAATATTGTGAAATTATATAAATTGACAAAAATCTTATTTTGCAAATGGAATAATAGAATAATCTTATAAAATTAGTGTATTGTCATCGGTCTTAGATAAATCTACAAAGTGTGAATAAAATCTGGCCGTTTAAAGTGGGTCAAAATCGCACCCAAAGGAGTCGGTTACAAACATACAAACAAACAAACATGCATGAGAAGCTAATATAAAGCGTGTAAAAAAGGTTATATTGAAATATTTAGTTTCTATACGTTCTTGTACTCGAAAGAGACATTACAAGGGCTGTCCGAACTGGTAGTGAAGTTTGCAGATACGAAAGTAAATGAACCTGTGTGTTCCTCGCGTACTTCCACACGTTAATGAAGTCCCCTTTTTGAAGAAGAAGAAAAATAAAGCGTATTATGATGTTATATTTGACGGAAATCTTAACAATTGAAATAAGGGTATAATCATTTCACTTTTATATCTACAAAGATATAAATATTAAATGGAAAATTATTACTAAACAGTTTTAAAACCAAATTTCATCAAATACGTGCACTTACAACGATTCTAGTTCACGAAGTAAACGTATGAACTTAAAGTAATATGCCATAAATTAGTGCGTTTGTAATTGAGCAAAAGTTAAAAAAATAAATTCGTTTTGCTTACATTTATTTAATGAAAAAAATTAGTCATTATTAGCTTCCTGATACTGAGCTGTAGAGACTTAAAATTGACATTCGTGCGAACTGATCAAGTACACCACAAGGATAGGCGAAGTAAGTGGAGTAGCAAGTACTATTACGTTTACTTGAATTAGTTTACAGCCTCAGCGTGCGCTGGGCAAAAAGCGCACTTGCAGTGTCCCTAGCGACTTATTGCAAGCGGGAGACGTGGCGGATGTTGCCAGGTACTCCAGGCATTGCATTTCATTGTATTTCGCCACTGCCAAACTTCATAGTTTCGCCCCTTTGATCACCATTGATGACCTCGAAGTCAAAATGTAATTCGTTCATACAGTTTGCATTTAAATTTGAGGCAACGTTGACTGAGTGGTTTCTACACAGAACACATTTTTTTCTGTACTTTTACAAAGGTTTCTTTTTGTAAACCAGTTGCCAAGAAATGGTTTGTTTTATCACAAGAAATATACCGTAACTTTGTACAATATACTGCTTCGGTTATTTTTGCGTATATGATATACGTTTTTCTAGATGATAACTGAGTATTTCTTTTGAAAATTGACACATAGTTTTATATTTTAATTGATTGATAATTTTTAACCCGTGGTAAAGATATACAGACATTCAATAATTTGATTAATTATGTTTATTATACTTATTATGTGCGCAGTTAATACTGGAAAGCTATTCAGGGAACGGTTCACAAATAACTTTACTGTTAGAGGTACTGGGACAACACAGAGCATAAATAACCGGGTAAGAATCCGATCCCAGTATTACTGCGAACACTATAGTGTAGTGATACAGTGGTTTTCATGTAAATGTACAAAATGTACTAATATGTGTGATTTAACATAAACATTTTTTCCATTAAAAAATAGAGTGTTCCACCACACCTCTTTTAACTATTGTGTTGCCTTCAAAAATATGTATTATGACGGTCCCTAGTGTTTAAATTTTTATTTGGGTTTGAATGATTTTTTTATAGCTCTCGCACATCAAGGATCGATGAAAAAATAAAATATTACAATTAAAATAATTTTATAGAAAGGTAAAATAATAGTTTTCTTACAATTTAAACAATTTTTGTCTACCTTCATAGTGAGGATAATTATAACAGTTTACTGATGGCTCAAATAGTTACATAATCGATCATTTTCAGGTAAAAATTAATTTAATTACATACAATATGTACATGTTTATAACACTATTTACGTGTAGGCAGATTCAAAGCTATTTGTTTTGTTATATGTTAATGCATTTTTAGTTGTAGATAATTGTATATATACTATTTAATACACTTTTAAAGATAAATAAAATGTGTTGTAACATCAATATGGCAAACTAGAAAATATTTTTTTTTAGTATCCACCCCCCCCCCCAAAAAAAATCAACAGAACGCTGCGCTATACAAAAATTTTAGTTATATTTACCTGTATGCCAAGAATTTCTATCTGTCCGATTGGAAATACCTGGGAAACAGTGTCAAAAAATCGTCTATATGTTAAGCCGAGTTATTTATTATCTTCAAGTGTAATTTAAATCAATTTTTTTAATGTTTAAGCTCGAATAAGTTTTCAAGCGGTCCACAGCAATGTATACAATATTGTTTACATACCAAACTATGGTAAAGATTTTTTTAATGGCCAAATCTATACAAAATTTACACTCAAATTATTATAATGGTTATACGTTTAAATATGTTCAGCTATTTTTATTTTGAAGTTCATTTTTGCAATAGCACACTCAATTAGTTTACTTTTTTTTAAAAGATACGTTAGCTATATTTAATAAGTGTAATGTGTAACCTTCATTGAGTGAAAGTACTACAGCATTGCAAATAAAAATATTAAACAATTTTTTTTTTCAGTTTATTTTCATTCTTGTTTACTGTAGCCTACCATGTATTAAAAAATATATATACTGTATTTAAAGTCTTAAAAAAAACGTTTTGGCACTTTTAAAAGCTAACTACTCTAAACAACCTCAAACTTCTACTCTCAACGTTTTTGTCATAAGTCACAAACGCATTAATTAATACAGAAGTGATAATTCTTCAACGAACCGGTCCTGATCATCACTAAATCAGATCTGTATGATTGACGCACATTTCGCTTAGCATGAAAAGTCAACTAAAAACGAGAGCACGTTTCAAAAAGTGTGTGTGTGTGTGTGGGGGGGGGGGGGGGGATCGAACACGAGCGCAGTTTCTGGTTTGGTCATCACTCAAGCCATCGCGTCATGGGTCCCGTGTGCCTGCCATTAATCAAGGGACGTCGTTAGACAATATTGAATAATAAATCCGAACCCCATTGACAGGAACGAACACCTGCAATGGGGAAAAATACCCATTCGCCGTGACTTTCGAGCAACCGGTGGCAATTATAGTCCGTGTCATGTAAACTGTAATTTTTTTTTTTAAATGAAACAGAAATATCCATGTAAAATTACAGATATTTTGGTAAATTTGCACATTTACGAAGAAAACAACTGTATCACTACAAACAGTGTTTGCAGTAATACTAGGCTCGGATTCTTACCCGGGCATTTATGCTTTGTATTGTCCCAGTACCTCCAGTAGTTAAAAGTTAACTGTAAACCCTTCCCTGAATATCATTCCAGTTTTAATTACACTAATTAATGAGCACAATAAAACAAAATAAAGTCAAATTATTAAATGTTCATTAATTTTTTTCCGTGGTTAGAAAATTATTCTTGAATGAAACATCAATTAAAATATAAAATTATGCACCAATTTCCGTACGAAATACTCAGTATTATCTCGTAAATATGTATTTCATATGTGCAAAAAATAACCATAGCCATGTGTTGTACAAAGTTTGAATATCTTTCTTTGATATCTTGTTATACTTATATATATATATATATATATATATATATATATATATATATATATATATATATCTTTCTATTTCTTGGCCACTGGTTAAACAAGGAATATTTTGTAAAAGTACAGAATTTTTTTTCAGTTTCAATAACTACTTAAGAAAAAGAAAGTATAAATGTTTTGCTTTATTCCTTTGTAACAACCACCAGCTAGACGGTGCAGGTGGTGGAAAACACCCTGTTCATAACACATCTTTGCTGTCACTGACATAACGCTTGTGACGTGAACATACCAGGAGTACTGCACCGCGAACTGCAGTGAGCACTTGTCCCGTCACTTCTGCACTTGTCTCTCATGCGGCACACGTGTAGGGTAGGGTGCTTCGGAAAGGCTTAGATTATTTATTCGAATCGATTTAGTGCGAAATTTTTTGTCCTTTTATAATAATAATAATAATAATATATAATTTTAATATTAATTTAAATTATTTGATCGATACACTATGGTCGCATTTCTTAATTTATGATTCAAAATAAAGTTTTCTAAATCAAAACCTCATTATTATTTCAATGCTTTCTGGTTACGCAACGTGTTTGGAAACCTGGAATTCACAAAACATTTGCAAAATTCATTAAGCTATTCACCTTAGAAGTTTTTGTACCATAATGAAGGTCTGTACAAATAATTATTATGAATCCATGTACAGTAATTTACTTAATAATTAGGAAAAGTTTTGTTCAACGTCCATAGTTGTTTTAGTAACATGCACGTCCGAAAGATGTTAAGTTTTTACTTCTTTATTGTTATGGAATGCAATAAATAAGAACAATCTTAATTTTTTGACGTGACAACGTCTAATAAATCGATGAACGCCGGCTGCACGCACGAAAAAGTGTCTCGTTATGCACATTGTCTGGTTACGCTGTGTCCCGTTACGCTAATTGTACGCTTGCGCTGCATCTATCTCACTTCCACTCGATTGGAACAACCATCGATTTGACTTTTTCGAGGCACATCAAACTTGAAACATCACATTCGTTTCCTACTTTTCCTATCCTTAACAGAATAACGCAGATTGGAAGAAGTTAAATAAAAAACATGTGTAAAAGTTATAGTTAAAAGAATCTCTTCGTTAAAGTAATAAACATATTTGAATTAATGAGTGCAAATTAAATAAATTAATCAATTAAATTGTAGATTTCATTTCACTCCTTTGTATCCATACAAAATAGTGATAATTCAATAAAAATGATTCAATTTTATTCATAAAAGTATGCAATCATTTGGAGCCAATATTTGTAAATAATATTTTATTGCAATATTTTATAATATTGTTAATTTATTGTCCATTCGTGGGCTGTATTCGTTAATACTGGTTCCACCAGATTTATATCATTATTCTTGTTTTTTACCAGGCTATATTTTAAGCACGCGTACTTAAACATAGAGTGTTTCTGAACGTTCTCAAGTTATCTGAATATTATTATGTAAATACACAAAATACACCATTATTGATTTTGAGGCAGAGAAGTTCAATTTTTTTTTGTCCACGCAAGGTTTTTTTAAATTTGTTTTGTACTTTAGTTTTATTCAGGTAAAATAACTTTTATTTTAAATTCATATTTCACGCCTCGCTTGCAGTGAGATCAGAGCGAGACACATACATACAACGTAAATAAAGCGGTTTTTGATTGACAGCCGAAAAATTTGTAAATGATTTCTAGAAACAAAATTGTTTTATTTTATGAAATAGATTTTTTATAATGACAGCTTGATACCATACATGAAGCTACAAAAAAAAACTAGCACTCGTTTATGAGAGGGGCTGTAAAGAACGCCCATTATCTACCGTGAAAAAAGTTCTACCGGGTCAAAAATATTTCTACAAGCTTTTGAATAAGTAGTTTATTTTTTTGTCAACTTGGTGCAAAAAAAAATTTTCCCCATGAAATTTTACTTCTGAGAAACACGAGAATTATTATCGACTTAACGCAGCATTTGGAAACTCTTGTATAGTTTTCGGAATCGACATACACAAGTCATTCCTCTCAAGCAGCAGATCAGTTCCGCTGACTGAAATAACGGCTGATGTCACGAGATGAAGACCGGTTTCAATGATATAGTATAAATGAAATGAAATATACGCGAATGTAATGAAATAAATGAATGAAGTAAAACGACGTGAAACAAAATCAAGAGAAACCAATTGTAATGAAATACTTGTCCGTTTCGATGCTGCGAACTGACTGTAATGCTTGTATAGAGGTAAAAAATTTATCTTTTGTAGGTTGACAATCATTAAAGTTAAGAACTCAAATATCATTAAACTTATTGTTTTCCCCTATGATATTTGTTAACATAATTTCATATTTACAAACGCAATTAGGCAACCAGTTTTGCGAACAATGTGAAATTCACTAAGGCAATACTTTAAGTGCTGTGTTGCTGTAGATACGAAACATTTAAATCAGGAAAATCGGCGCAAATCAGGAAAATTTTTGCTGTGAATCAGTAAAATTTGCGTTACAGATAAAGACACTTTAACAGAAATTACTCAGATGTCTGTTTTAAAATTTTGCGAGTAATTTTTATTGCAATGTTTACCAAAATGAAAAACACATTAAATTTGTTCACTGAAATAATTATTGCGACTCCCTCTTCTTGACTTTGAAAAATAAATAACTTACGCGTTCCATAAAACTGAGTGTTTTATAAAAAATCTTCTGGCAAAGAACTCTTTACATAAATGCACACAATTTTGACTTTTTTTTAAAAACCTATTGAAAGTTTTCGGTCCAAGAATTTTTAAATTCTAATTTCATACATACTAAACCAAAGATTTAACACGGACTTACAAACGCCCGTATTAGCTGGAATACAATACAGCAACATTTTTAAACTTATTCTTGGCTCATAGGTTGTGGTCAGGTCTGCAAAAATGTTTTACGTTCCGACGTTTTGGCATTTATTGCTGTTATCATCTTCAAGGGCGATTTTAAAACTCTTGAAGAAATATCAGTTAATGTCTCTGGCTACGAAAGCCGAGATGATCTTGATGTAAGCGTGTCCTATAGTCCCATATGAATCTCATTTAATGACATGGATACTATTGTGGGTATGGTGTAACACAGATGTATTATTTACAAATGCTATCATAATTTTTTTAATAATTAAAATACTACTTTCTGAGTTTTACTTTCAGTTGAATGAATAAAAAAACGGGTTGAAACTAAAACCATTGCAGATTCTCATATTTTTTTTTTCTAAAAAAAAACCATGTCGAGTACGGATATGGTCGCAGCATTGGATTTCGTTCAGTTCACGGAATACAATTGTTAAGTTTTACGCGAGTCTCCACCCAGTCGTGCCGTTATATCCTACGTTTCGCGCTCAAACCGGTTAAATTAAGGCTCATCCACACACAAACATGTTCGTTTTTCTTCTTTTTTATATCATTGCTTTATTTTAATGGCTGTCCCCGTGGTCTAAACACTAAAGCTCTTTTATATTAGTTGTTTGCTCGCGTATTTGGTCAATAGATACTGAGTAGTCTTTCGCAAGATGTATTGTTACGTAAGTGATAATGATTATGAAAACTTGGGTGACTTATCAACGCTCACGGATAACACTAAATGAATATCTGATGACAAAACGTTTAAAGAAACATTAAAATGCATGAAATATTTTCTTAATAAATAAATCAGATCGTCCTTAAAATGTAGCCAATTTTAAAACACAACGAAATAAACAACATGGCTGAACTTTAACTACTCTAAAATTTTAAAATTAGCTGGGTTACGCTATAGTTTGGACATATTAGAAGAAAAAAAACTATTTTGCGTGGTTAAATGGGTAGTTTGGAAATTTATTTTTAATATTTGAATTAAATCAATAATTGAACTATTGTTATTAAAAATATTTTATTACTTCAATTAGTGTTATTTAATGGCTTTAAGAAACTTAAAAGCAAACTTTTATTTCAAATCGTAGATTGAATTGAGAACATAAAATAGTATGTTATACATTTTTAAATTAACTTTTTTTATGCTGTATTTGTTTTAAAGCATTTTAGTTTTAGGATATCATATATACATAAATATTTGGTTTTTGCAACACACTGACAATTAATAATTCTATAAATTTTAGAAAACCCGATTTTTACTCATTTACAAATGATTTGCTTACAAAAAAAGAGTTAAACGATAAATGACGCAGGCAAACCTTAAATGCAAAACTATATAACACACGATTACTTTCTCTTCACTCAAGCTAGGATTTAAAAATAAATTTGCCTTTAGTTTCTCATGAAAATTACTGTAACTAATAAAACTGTTAAAAAAATTTAACAAACAACTTATAGAGCCACAATTATTTCGTAGATTCATTGAGTATAAAAAATAGACTTGTAAAACATATGAATCTCCTTCATGTTGATGATTGAACTACAGTTGTTACTAACACGCCATTGAAAGATACCGAGACAGTTATAAGCAAAGAGAAGAAGTGGTTACCCAATCACAATTGTCCGTCTCATCCGTCCGTCACACACCCGTCCGTCACACACCCGTCCGTCACACACCCGTCCGTCACACACCCGTCCGTCACACACCCGTCGTCAATCACGTGACCTGCAGCGAATCAGATGGCCCGGGAAATATCCCACCCGTCAGTCCGTTATAACCCTACCAAGCTTTAACTATCGACGGACGGACAAAGGAAACAAACCTCCAAAATGTTAGCAAGGTACCTATTGGCAACCTTTACTCCAATAAAATGTTTTTAAGCTTGTTTATCTGTTCAGCTGCTTCTACTAAATGTTTTTTTGTTTTGTTTTTAGATCTTTACGTTTGAATACATTTCTGAGAGTGATGTTTAATACAAAAAAAAATTGGTTGTCTGTAAAGTTGGTTTACGGACGATAGTTTAACGTGACAACGTCATAACAAAACATTGATGAAATGATTTCATACATTTATGAATAAAATTGAATCATTTTTATTGAATTATCACTATTTTGTATTGATACAAAGAAGGAGTGAAATCTACAATTTAATTGATAAATTTACTTTTATTTGCACTCATTAATTAAACATGTTTATTACTTTAACGAAGAGATTATTTTAACTATAACTTTTATACATGTTTGCTATTTAACTTCTTCCAATCTGTGTTATTCTGTTAAGGATAGGACGATGATAGGAAAAGTAGGAAACAAATGGGAGTGTTTCAAGTTTAATGTGCCTCGAAAAAGTCAAATCGATGGTTGTTCCAATCGAGTGGAAGAGAAAGAGATGCGGTGCATGCGTACAATGAGCGTAACGGGACACGGCGTAACGGGACGATGTGCGTTACGGGACACTTTTTCGTTCGTGCAGCTGGGGTTCATCGATTTATTAGACATTCTCACGTCAAATTTGCTCGAGGAATATAAGTGTAAGAAATTGCGTATGCAAAATCGGAAAATATGTTAATAAATATCATAAGGGAAAACAATGAGTTAAATGATATTGTAGTTCTTAACTTTAATGATTAATTTTTTTAACTCTGTATAAGCATTCTAGTCAGTTCGCAGCATCGAAACGGACAAGTATTTGACGGACGCGACGGAGCACTGTAAGTCCAGTTTGCCCACCAAAGGATCTACCATTGAACACTCTGAAAAGGCTTGGTGATATTAAGGAAGTTGAGTTTAGCCTGGAGTGGTGTGAACCCGCTAATTGCCCACAGTTAAAACTGTGAATTTTCTTTTAAAATCATGAGCGTAAATACGAATTTACACAAGCAAAATAATTAAGGAGGGTGTCCTTTTTAAGGCACTGTTTGCCAGGTTACATTGATTTTTATCATTTTCTACTCACTCTTAGCCGTGGACTGTTTCTTTTAAACATAACACTACCTATAACTCTCTTCCATTGTTTATCCTGTCACAAATATTTACAAATGAATTTACTGAGGGTAATATTATGGATGTAAAAAAAATGACCATTTTTCATAAATATCGGCTTCTGCGTGACTTTTCATAGCTATAATGTTTCTCTTAGTGAAAATCCGTTGGAAATATTCGTGACAGAACAACAAATGGCCATGAAAGAACGAAATTTTCAACTTTTCCGTGAGAGACCGAACGTCATCAAAGTAAAGAAAGGACGTTTAAATTTTTTTGACGGGACAACGTCTAATAAATCGATAGACGCCGCGCCGGCTGCACGCACGAAAAAGTGTCCCATTACGCACATTGTCCCGTTAAGATATGTCCCGTTACGCTCATTTTATATTGCTCTTTGCTAACCTGAACCTCCTAGCATTGCGACCGAGTTCGTGGCGTAATTCTGTTTTCATGCATTTCAATGTAACATTTTCATTGCTCTTTGCAAACCCGTTCCTCCTAGCATTGCTGCAGAGTCCGTGGCGCAAATATATTATTTTTGACTGCATCTTGGTGTTGGATAAGCCATTTTCCTTCACATCATCCTTGAAACACTCCCATTCGTTTCCTACTTTTCCTATCATCGTTCTATCCTTAACATAATAACACAGATTGGAAGAAGTTAAATAGCAAACATGTTTAATAGTTATAGTTAAAATAATCTGTTCGTTAAAGTAATAAACATATTTGAATTAATGAGTGCAAATAAAAGTTAATTTATCAATTAAATTGTACATTTCATTTCACTCATTCTTTGTATCCATACAAAATAGTGATAATTCAATAAAAAATGATTCAATTTTATTCATAAAAGCATGCAATCATTTCATCAATGTTTTGTTATGACGTTGTCACGTTAAACTATCGTCCATAAACCGACTTATCAGACAACCAATTTTTAATGCTTGGGTTTACTCTGATAGTAAGACGACGTTTACATTTTTATTGTTAACAGAATTAATAAGAACCCTTGCAAGATATGCGATACGCGCAGATCACATTTAAAGTTACGATCGTGGCAATGTTAAAGGTTTTTTTTGCACTTATGAAATACGTTTTTCGAAGTGATACTGAGCATTTCTTACGAAAATTGGCACATAAATTTTTTTTTTCAGTTGAGGTTTCACTAAAGCATTTTTTATTAACCATGGGAACTACAATTGAATACATAATCGAAAGATAATCGAATACATAATTTAAATATAATCGAAATACAATCTAAAGATAATCGAATATAAATGCTCGGGTAAGAATCCAAACCCAGTGCGACTGCCAACGCTATTTTGTAGTGCAGTGGCGGGATGACGTATAGAGGTGGACGGTCCCTGACCAATCGCAAGGAGCCCGCTGGAAGTCAGATTGTTCCGACCTTACGGCCGGCGTTCTCTTGTTCCACTCCCACATGTGCGCCCTAATAGGGTAGGGTGGGAGTAGCATTCCAGTTCTCTTTGATTAGACATTCCAGAGCTACAAATAAACAGAACTGTGAGGGATCGCTCCCTATTGTTTGATCGGGAGGGTGTTAGAGCTTCGGCAATGACCAGCGGCTAGGGCCACCAACCCAGCATAGTCGCCTTTTCAGCCCCTTTACCACACTTTGCTGAACAGACATGTAACTTAGGTTCACACCTCATAAATTCATCAATACTCCCCCAGGCTTATGATCCCGTTAGGGTGTGGTCCTGGTTAGGAGAAATATGGGTCTTTTACATGCCAGACACTGTTGCCAGTGCCCAACATGGGTTCCGAGAACCGGGAAATAGATTCGCCATTTCCAATCGCGGCATGTTACTGGTGAGCGCACGGCTAGGTCGAGAGGTTGAGGAGACCCGCCCCCAGTTCCGCCGTAAACCCCCAGACCACCTACAGAGCCAGCCCCCTCTGTGGGATCTGAGTAGCACCGACACGGAACCATACCACTCACATCCCTGGGACCCCTCGGTCACCCAGTTGCTCGTGATCCAGCTGAGGCCTATCCAACCCCTACTAGCTCAGCAGGCTAGTACCCGAGCTTGAGTAGCTCAACACTTCCACTCGTCAACAGGGCGGGGTCCCTTCGCAGTGTTCTCCAAGCATAGGAGGACCACTACCACCACGTTTTCCTACTCCAATCCTGATCCTGAGCCATTAGAGGAAATCTCAGCAGGGAACTATCACAGTAAAGGATCAGTCCCATGGCACCCTTCATTTTCAGGTATAGTGCTTTCCCGGGCAATCTCACCGCGGCCGAGCCCCCACGAATCCGAACATGGATGACCTTGGATACTTCAATATCAGCATGTCTCCCGCCCGAAGGTTACAGCTGTGCCGAAGCCCGGGTAGGTACGGTAACACCAAACCAAAGACTGGCCTTAATTACCAACCCTTAGACTATCCCCCGCCCAAGCTGACCAGACTGACCAGGCTGTGTGCTGAGCCCTGAGACTGTCTCAGGAAGACAGCGGCGGGGACGCACCTGCACCGGCAGCGCCGCGGCCGCTGCGAGACAGCACCAGAGGACGCCGACGAGGCCCAGGAGACATCTCGCCGTGGAGGTGGACGCCATGCCGGGGTGATGCGAGCCTGGGAGCGCCGGGGTGGTGCGACTTGACTGTGTGCTGGGGTCTGGCGACCACCTGTTTGACTCGGCGGTCCCCGCCGCCCGGCCGCATATATACACGTCGCGGCGAGAGGGGGGGTAGGGGGTGGGTGGAGGGGCGCGCACGGCCGCTGCGCGCAGGTCGCAGAAACCTCCCTCGACCGGCGGGCGATTTCCAACAGTACAGCACATGCGCACGGCGACAATTATCTTTTATTTTTTATTATAAAGACCGCCGCCAGAGCCTTTCAAGAAACTAGTCACCTTTTTTTTTCGTCTTCTTTCTCCTGTGACTGAACACCTCGGGGTATAAATAGTGATAAACTTTTATTTATATTTTGTGAATAATTTTTTTTACGAAGCCCTTTTTTTTCTTTTAATCTCTACCCCTCCCCCCATTTCCTTCCAAATACGTTTCTACCCTAAATTTAACATTCGGAAACAAATCTCGAAACTTAAAATTTCATCTTTTTTTTTGACGTGACAACGTCTAATAAATCGATGAACGCCGGCTGCACGCACGAAAAAGTGTCCCGTTACGCACATTGTTCCGTTACGCTGTGTCCCGTTACGCTCATTGTACGCTTGCGCCGCATCTATCTCTCTTCCACTCGAATGTTTATAAAGTGAAGTGAAAAGTTAATGTGGTTTTCATCGCTTATTACAAAAACAATTTCGGCAATAAAGGTTAATTATTATTGCATTTTAAAAATTTGATTACTAGTATAATTTCAAGTATTTATTCTTTTATTATTAAAATAGAAATGATTCAATTTTATTCATAAAGTATGCAATCATTTCATCAATGTTTTGTTATGACGTCACGTTAAACTATCGTCCGTAAACTGACTTTACAGACAACCAAATTTTTTTTAAAAAAAGAAGCGGTGTTGCTGTTAACTGTTCAATTTATTTCTGTCAAATATACTTTATCACGTGCAATTATTATTTTCTTTCTGATACGCACGACGACATTCATCAAGGATATAACGGAACGTAACGAACGTAACCGTAGTACAGAAAAAAAAAATACCGAAAATTCCCATGGATAATTTTTTTTTAAAACACGGAATATGGAAAAGAGAATTGCCAGGCCAGGATTTAAATGCTTCTCTGAAATATCAGCCAGCTTTTGCTATTTTTTAATAATTAAATGTGTAATTGGTTATAAGTTTCATCATTGAAGATAACACCATCATGTCTTTTTCACTTTTTTATTGGTTTCATTTATGTAAACCGGACTTTTTTTTTTTTTTTTGAAAATTAAACATAAATATTCATGTTAAATTACAGATGTTTCTACATTTTGTACATTGTACACTGTATCACTACAAACATAGTGTTCGCAATAATACTGGGTTTGGATTCTTACCTGGCCATTTATGCTTTCTGTTGCTCCAGTACCTCCAGTATTTAATTATTTGTAAACCGTTCCCTTAATAGCTTCCCAGCATCAACTGCTCACTTTAATAAGCAAAATACATATAACAAAATAAAGTCAAAATATTGAATATTCTATTATCTTCTCCAGGGTTAAAAAAAATTATGGAATGAAACATCAATTAAAACATAAAATTATGCGCTAATTTTCGTAATAAATACTCAGTATTATCTCGAAAAAACGTATTTCATGTATGCGAAGTCACAATATCTTTCTTGTGGTATTAAAAATTTATTTTTGGCAACTGGTTTCCATAGGAATCTTCGTAAAAGTACCAGATTTTTTTTTCCGTGTGTGCACTATGACGGAGTTAGCTATATGATGCAAATTTACAGCTTTGCCTTTACTCCGGACTTGAACCGTGTGCCGGCGCGAATACAACTGTACTACGGAAGTAAGCTTATTGCGACATATCTCTTCGTCTATCGCGTGCTTTTCAGTTATTTGCGTAAGAAATTTTTTTAAAAATTTGATTGTAAATTTACAGCGTTCCACTACGCAGAAAAAAACTTCAAGCAACAGTAAAAAAAGATGTGATAATAATGGTTTGTAAACAAAATGGCTAAAAAAACTCTCAGAATATATTTAGTCTTTTCTTCACGAGTGAGTTCGTTCCTTGCCGTATTTTCTCCTTCTTCTCCGCCAGCGATTTTCAAACTACTTCCCACACGAATACTGGGCCGATTAATAAAACGTACACTTCGTTCCCAAGTTTATTTCCCCCTCGAAAGTGCAGATCAGGGACTGTAAAATATATATACTCAACTCTACCAGTCAATCTCGCTACAAATAGTAACAAGTCACAAGAAGTTTAACAATATTTAAGGCTTAAATTATAAAAAAAGGGCTTTAATTAATTCAAACTGACGTTTCCTGCCTCGTAACATAAACGTTATCCCGTTAAGTAGCTCACTAATCTTCATTATTCATCTTATCAAAGCAAAATACAAAAACCAAAATAAATGAGTGGAGTTATCTTCACTAAAATGCACACTAGCGTTACACAGCGAGGCAACTATTACATACTACCTGAACTTTGTAGTCGCGTTTGACCAAGTAATCCACGTGTTAAGATACTACTTTAGAAAAATTTTATAGCATACACCCGCCAAAAGTAAAACTAACGTTCAATTTTTAAGTCGATTATAAACGTATTTGTGAACAAATTTCTGGATTTCTACAGTCTTAAAGGAAATTCATACAGGGCACTAGTGACAGTTTTCGAAAATAAAGGGAAAAAAAAAATTCTTTAGCTACCAAACCCCACTTTGGAACAGATTTTCGACAAAGAATTTTATTACTATATTGCCCATATTTTTAAAAACTCATAAAATAGCTAATACATTAAGTTTACCTTTGACTTTGTGAACCTTGGCATCCTCCACAGATGTTACACATTTCCGTTCCTTTGACTTCCGTCGCAATCACGAAATTGCTCCTACTAGATGCCGTGTACCGAGAGCTAATATCTTACATATAAATAATAAACGTGAAATTCGTGGCAACCCGCATAGCTTCGGAAAATAAGTGAATGCCCGGGTGGAAAAGGAGGGGTTGGGGGGTAGTTTGTGATAGGACGTGACGTCACGCGGAACACTCGCATATCTTCTTCCGCCCCCGCTGACTGCAGATCTGAATGGAAACCGAACGTTGAAGATCACCACAGAAATTCACGCTCGCATTGCCTGCAGTGGAAGTTGGCGAGCCGTTAAGCAAGCATGCACGCGGAAACAAAACGTCTGCACGTGGCGTGGGCGTGCACGCGAATGCACGTGCCGCACGTGCACGCTTAAGGCACGTGAAGAATACACCCGCCACTCGCGACTCACGTTCCGATTGCCTCCGATGGAGCATAGCTTACTCGAAATTACAAGGTTTCTGAATCGAAGTGGTTGCTGGAAATAGACTGGAAACTAACCATCAGAATTGGGAACAATATATTTTTGCTTCATATATGTGACCAAAATTTTTGCTTGACAATTTTTTTTCTTGTTTTAAACATCCATAAGTAGGGACCTGAAAAATTCGCGGTTTCGATGACCTCCAGGATAGTCTACACAGTCCTCTGTACACTCGGACAAAAAACGCCAGTTCGTTGGCTGCTGACTTGTGAGTCGTCTCAACTGGCTTGCCCGTGATTCGTTACTTCTTTGGTTGAGGGTTTCTCATTGGCCCAGAGTCGCCCAGACGAACAGTGAGCCAATAGCAAGAGCAGCTTAAAGGTATACGTGTATGAATTTCAGACAATCTCTTAATGAATATGCGAATTTTTCCGGTCTCTATCCATAAGAAATAATTTGCTTCGTGGTACCCTGGGTCATTTTCTGTTTCTGGGGCATAACCTTTGGAAGATTGGCTCTACCCCCCCCCCGGGGGGGGGGGGGAGTGTATATGTAACCCAGTATATCTGCGAATATTTTTTTTGTAGTGATACAGTTATTTTCCATGTAAATGTACAAATTTACAAAATATGTAATTTTACATGAACATTCCTGTTCCATTTACAAAATAAAAATAATTTACAGCGCAGCAAATTAATTCGGGCTTTCACGTGGTTTGTGGCTTCTACTCGCGTCGAAGGCGAAGAGCTGATCAGATTTACTATAGGATCGACCTACCGAAGGATAATTATATCCCTGAAGATGGCGAATACAGTGTCGACCGAAACCTCGGCGAACTCTTCGTCTCAGACGATAATAGAACTCACCAGGCGAGCAATCTGCAGCTTTGAAATTTGAGAGTCTACAAAAAGAAATAGTAAAATAATTTTTTTTCACAACACAGAGATACATTAACAGACATGGTGACTCTTATATTTAAATCAAGTGGATTTTATTATTAATTTAATAGATATATTTTTAGTGATGAAATGACTCCAGTTTTTTGAGGTTTAGTATTGAGTGCGCGCTATGATAATAAATTTTTAGCTGTAACTGAATCAATGAAGTGAGTATGTTGAATTTTTTTTGGTAAAAAATTTATTGTTTTCTTACAAAATCATCTTCGTGAAAATCAATAATTAAGGTGTATTTCAATTCATAACATATGATTGCTATTTGCTTTATCCTTTGTATTTTTAAGGATGGTTTTCAAAGTAGTTCTCCAAGGAAACTAATTGATAGGGTAATGCATACATCCTTCACAGCAGGAAATGTTTAATAACAATACATCAAGGCTTCACGTTTCTCATTGATCTGTTGATCTTGATATCTAAAGAATGTAGAACTACGGAAATAATTTAGTCGGGAAATTTTAAATCAAGTATAAATACTATATTTAATCATATCTGATACTACTGAATTTACAAAAACTCATTTCAATTTACACTGAAAATACTTACAAAGCCTACAGCGCTTTACTGCGAGATTATCAGCTTTGAAGGTAATGCGAACATTTCATCAACCGAACGGGATGACTGATACATAATTTATCGTAACCATGGAACTGAACTCGTTATTCATTGGAGTTTTTTTTAAGAGGACTAAATTTTTCGTGACCAGGATTAGTTCTTGAGCTTTAATGTCATATTTATCCAATCGATGCTTGAAAATTTTTGTACACTTCAGAACATCTAGAATTGAATCTGTGTTTAGTAAGAATTTGTAGTAATATATTTTAGTATTATATCAAGGATATTTCTTTTTAACTAACTTTTATACAATTTTTTTTAACAAATACCACGTTAATAAGCTTTCAACTGCAAGTCGATGGTCATATTTGCGTAAAATACACTTCAATATTTTAAATAATATTTGCAAATGGAATATATTTTTGTGATAAAGCTTGGGTATTTTACAGTGTTTTTCTAAAATATGTGATTTATTTGATCACATAATCTAAATGCCACATGGTGAACCACTTAAAAACAAAAACAACATCGAAATATATTACAGTACACTTCTGCTGTAAGTCTATACGACTACATGTCCTTAAAAATAACGTAAGCCTCAATCTCTTTACTGTTTTACACTGCAGAACTACACGAAAAGTTCTGCTTACTCCGATGTAAATTGATTAAGTATATAAGAAAAACTACAAGGGTCTCAAAGTAAATTTATTAGTTAACAACATGCATAAAAACGTGTCTTCAAAAAACTTTTGTATGAAATTATTTTTTTGGTGAAAATCTTACAGCTTGTATACACACATCATAAAAAAATTGCTAAGAAAAAATATCTTTTCGAAAACACCTATACAGTAATTTTCAAACATTTTAATGCAGCTTTTTAAATTGGTGTTACATAATTTGTATTTATGATAGGAGTAAATCACTGCTTCTTAAATTCGCATTACTTATAACCAAAGAGGTTTTTAAATATTCTCATCTTAATTTGCAGATAGTGTGTATATTAAATCACAAGTTTAATTGCAGAAGTAGATTTTTTCTTAATTTCGATGGGTTTTTTTTAATTTAAACCCAATAATACAGACGTTCTGTTCTTAGTGTTTAAACATTTTTAACGACTGCATGATCCTCGCAATTTTTGGGTTTCCAGTATAATAGTGTTTGCCTGATTTCAAAACTGTATTTGTTGTATTTAGTTGTTAATATTTACTTTGGCTATGATTTCATGTAAAAAAAAATTCATATGAGCAGAGATTTGTAGCATGCATCCATCATTTTATACAATATCGTGTGTATTTACTTCTCAGTTAAATAGGTTATTTATTGTTTTGACCAAAATCAAGTTGCTATCCCTCCAAGCTCTCCATATGAACCGGTGTCCGTGTTGGTTAAGTTCCAAGATTACAATCCAATGCTCATCTGCTGTTGTCATTCCGTGAGATTAATTTCACGCGTTATGAACTTTGATTGCCTTTATGTTAATGTAATGAGATAGTGTTCACTCGGGTTATCGCTTTCGCAAAACAATTCGTACGTAACGGTGAAAATTCAGTACCATTCCCTCGCTATCAAGGCGATACATGTTGCTGATAACGGAAGGGTTTGTTTTGTCATGATTAAATATAATATTACTTTATTGAAAGCAATTTTTTTAACAGTTCTAAACGTGTTTGGTGTATAGCACACTTGTTAGCAACCATTAATGAAAAAATAAAACTAATTGCAAAAAAATTAAATTATGGAAGATACACGATGAAATAACAGGTTATTGGTTTTTATTTTGCTACATTTATCTGCTCCCGTTTTAATTAAACATCTGGTTCTTGTGCTTACATGTTCAGAATACTTCGATTAAGTTATTTTTACCTTACACCGTAAATATATATTTTTTTGTAAATGGAATAGAAATATCTATCTAAAATTACAGATATTTTTAAATGTTTACGTTTGCATGAAAGCAACTGTACCATCACAAAATAGTGTACGCAGTAATTCTAGGTTATGTTAGGTTCGGTCAGTATAATACATAATAGCTCTTTATTCTTTCCCAGGAATTTATGCTTTGTGTTGTCCCAGTATCTTCAACAATGAAAGTTGTTTGTAAACCGTTCCCTGAATAACTTTCCAGTACTAATTGGGCCCAAAATGAAGCATGATACAACAAAATGAAATCAAATTGTTTGAATATTCGATTATCTTTTCCATGGTTAAAAAAATATATGCTTTATCAAACATCGATTAAAATATAAAATAAGCGCAAATTCTCGTAGGACGTATTCAATATTGTCTCTAAAATCGTATTTCATAGATGTTAAAATAACGATAGCTAAGTGTTGTGCAAAGTTACAATATCTTTCTCGTAGTATTACAAAACTATTTCTTGGCAACTGGTTTCCAAAGGAATCTTTTTGTAGAAGTACCGAAAATTCTTTTCTCTGCAGCAAATCGTCAACGTTCCACTTGAAATGCTTGCGCTTTGTTTTTAAAAAACAGGGGTCGCGCGTTGAGCGGTCAGATAAACAATCCTTCCACCCAAGTTGATCCGGGGTTCGATCCCATGGATTTTTTTTTCGCAAGCGGAAAACGTGGCTGACGTTTCGGAGAACTAGTTGGGGTTACTTCACCCGCTCACTCCGCGTGTGTGCGCTCCGCCTGAACTGCACCACTCTTCATTATCTCTGATGAGAACTAGTGGGAAGCCTATGATGTATATTCTGTATTGCACAGACCCGAACAAGCCCGAATTTCTACCTTCGGCCAATTCCTAAAAAAAAAAAAAAAAAAAAAAAAACATTAAAATAATTTGACTGTATTTTTAATATAGCTATACTAACCTAACATAACCAACCATCCACAATTTTGTAAAGTAATAAAAAAATTATCCCGTAGTTGGCCGAAGGTAGATATTCGGGCTTGTTCGGGTCTGTGCAATACAGAATGTACATCATAGGCTTCTCAGAACTAGTAGCTTTACAAACGACAGTCTACCGCTAACAGGGATGAGATTAATAATTTTATTTTTTTATTTTTTCCTAACCTAACTAAAACTAAGTGTATTTTGGAGGGGTCCGGGTTAGGGAGGGACCTAGGTGCGTCTCAGGCCGAAGCCTATACGCCTAGTCATGCTGGGATTAGCCATGCAGGGAGAGGGTTGCATGCATCATGTGCTAGGAGGGGATTGGCCAGCCATGGCAGCGATTGGCGCCATGACTAACTCCCCTCACTCTTAAATCTAGACTATAACTAGAGATAGGGTGGGCCCAGGTAAAACCTGCATAGACACATGGAAAACCCTGGGCACATTCATGCGGGATGCAAATTGGCATGCATTACGTGTAGGAATTTACAGGAGACAGAGGATGGTTTGGATGAAGTGTTGGACAGAGTAGAAAAGAGTCTACCATGCGGGGGTTGGGTACTTGGACTCGTGGTCCGCTTTGCTAATTGTCCAGTACTGGATTTAGTGACCAGGGACGCAAGCGCTCCTGGTGGTGAGTGGTTGCACTGACCACTCACTCCGCCGCCAGTCAGCACCTAAAAAACTAAGAAACTAAGACAGAAAACAGATAAATGTCTTACAAACTAGGCATTTCGTTACGAAATATGCAAACTCCCAACTCAGGGTTGGACGTGCAGTGCTTAAGATAAAACTAAAATAATAACTATAAATATAATTTTTATTATTTTTATTTTATTATTATTTTTTTAGTTTTTTAAATTATTATTTTAGAATTATATTTTTTTATGACTATTACTTAGTATCTAGGACTTATTACTAATTTACAAATCTCTAATATCTACTACTATACTACTAGTTAAATATAGAGGAACTGTCGGTGTATAAAGTTACAGGTGAATTAAGTCAAGACCTATTCGCATTTTGGTATTGTTGCAAGCTTGCAATTCAAAATCCCATGTCTTTTAGAAACACAACCGGCACTGGAGGTGAAGCCTGCCAGGCGGGCCATGCCCATCGGACATAGGGAGTCAGCCATAACAGCACAGGTAGTGGAACTCCCGGGAGCCGAACCTACACCTGCGTGCTTCGGACCATTTTTAATTAGCTAATTATTTCATTAATGTCTATAATTTAAGTTTCAACTCGCGGGAGACTGATTGGCCGATCACTCAGCCAGCCACAGCACACTACGGAGGTCTGTGAGCCAAGATTGAATTTGGCATTTTATATTTTCCATGCAACTCTGGATCTTGTTCGCCCAGTGATGAAATATATGGGTTTCTGCATATGGCACATTTATTATAGAATTTTTGTGCAGTTCTGAAATAATAATGTTTTAAATGTTCGAGTTTTAGCTCTCTGTGCATAGCCCTTACGGGGCAATACACAGGCGCATCTGTCGCAATACGAATACTCTTATTCTGAATTCTCTGTAGCTTGATTAAGTGAGATTCCGCTGCTGTTGCCCACACCGGCGCTGCATACGTGATTATTGGTTTTATTAGTGCCTTATAAATTATTATTCCGTTTTTAACAGAGCTACCTAAACGTCTGCTCATGACGGGGTAGAGGGCCATGAGCCTAGTGAAAGCTGTTTTTCTTTTCGCCTCTATGTGATCGCGCCATAGTAGTTTCCTATCCATGTGCACGCCTAAATATTTAACAACATTTTTGTGAGGAATTTGCTCATTCAAAAGTGTTAGTCGTGGTCTATCTTCGAGTGGCGGGAGATGTTTACGCGTAAAAACTAACACAGGGATGAGAGCCACTGCCACAACCCGAGCAGGACCGAATTTTCCCGAAGTAAAATTCTAGGTTAGGTTAGGTCATGTTCGGTCAGTATAATAAATAATAGCTCTTTATTTTTTTTCCCCGTGATGGAAGGTGAGGTTATGTTGTCATACAATAATTAAGGGTACGTACTCTACGAATGTAAAATAAATAAATCCTTGTAATAGGGTGTTTTGTTTTGAACGAGTGATCGGTGAACTTCGGTTAACTTCGGAGAACTTCGCAACTGTTTGGGTGTGGCTCTCATCCCTGTGAACTGTAGGCTTTACAATTTTATTGGTTTACAAGCTGAAGTACCTGGCGTTCAGGGACGAATTTAGTTGGAGGGTTGGATGGGCTGGAATGGAAAAATGGCAAGGGGGGGGGGGGGAAGAGTCACGGGGTTAAAAGGGCTGTCAATGAGTGTGAAATAAAAGGCGAATAGAAAAAAATACTATCAATTATCATGATTTCAATGGAGATCTTCTCTATTATTTTTTTAGAGACCGTGTTACTCAGTCAAAACTATGTGTGTTATTTTAAATTTAAATGTTTTGTGTTTATATTAAAACTCGAATCTTATGTTATTGTTATAAATACAATACATGAAATAAAACGTAGTCTTAAAGACTTAAAAACTTTAAAAAAAATCATGTTTTTAACGTTTATTGTTTTTTAGTTAAGAAAAAGGGCCCAGGGGTGGGGGGGGGGGGGTTGTCGGTGCTTATCTCAATTCTGCCCCATGCGAAGGAAAGCCGGAAAGCCTAGATGCGTTCCTGTTGGCACTGCCTGGTCTGTTCGCAGAACGAAGAGGCTTCATTTATAGGGTGGCGGGGGCAGTTTGTCATAATTCATGGTAGACAAGGATTTTCCTCTTATTTTGAACGTCATCAAGAATACCACCATTCTGCTTTAAGGCGTGGGAAAGGGTGATGGGGATAGTTTATTTTTCGAATATAGATTCAGAGAGTAACAATTTGAAAGTAAAGTATGCAAAATTTCACCAAGAATTATCGAAATTCTATTTTAAGAAGTGAAGAAGAGTAACGGGGATGTTTTCTCAAAATCACACGTAGATAGTTTTGAAGGTTAAGTGCACGAAATTTCACAAAAGGTTGGAAAAAAACTGCAAATTTCTATATAAAAAAAACAAGCTGAAATTGTTCTAAATGTATGTAGGATAATACTAGGATAATTTAACTAAATATGCGCTTAAAAAAGTTCTCTGATGAAATATTCTAAATTGAATTTTTTAAACTTCTTTAAAACTATAATTGGACTATTGTAAAAAAAACATTTGCTCCGTAAAATAAAGTTTATACCTAAATAATAATAATAATAATAATAATAATAAAGGGAAATCAGAGAGGAAAAAGCCACATATTTCACGATGAACACATGCACATAGAGAAACTGCGCGATCGGGCTCACTATAAAGTTTGCGAGTTCAAATTCCAGACCTATCTTAGTTCAAGCTAGTTAAGAAATAATAGTTCAAGAATTGTCGAGTCTGTGTGAGGATAAATGACCAACAAATAATTAGTTTATAGGTTGCTCGGAACCCATTCAAGTTTTGGAGTAATTTTGGTTTGGGGGGGGGGGGGGGGGGAGGGTTCAGGAGGCAGAGTTCGCTAAGCCAGTTTATACACAGATGAGCGACCATTATCTTCATTGCGTAGTCAAGTCAAGTGTCAAGAAATCTCATCATAACGAGGTCCTGGATGGGAGTGATAGTTGAGAATTTACGCTCACGTTAAATAGGCGAGGATAACCAACTCCGGCATGGCCTCATTTTACTATATGAGCCAAGAACCGATGAAGTTCTGCTTTCGTGTGCATGGTCCAAGTTGGCAATAAAAACATAACATCCTTTAACTTAACATTTACATAACTACTTCTCCAAAACACGTTTAGGGTTTAATACTTTTTCCACTTAAAAGAAAACTACACACACACACACACAAATTGTTTTCAGATTGTGCATTTCTTAAGTTTAAATGCAAAAGTTTGTTTTAAATCAATAGTAGGGGAATAGTGTTATTTTGTTTCACTTCACACTGCCAAAATTTTAGAGGTGTTAAGAAAATACGTGTATTATATATTTTTTACATTCTATATGTACACCTCATCGATCACAAAGTAACTATAAACTCACGACTATATACGAGAATATGAAAATTCCAATGAATAGGCTTGGTCAACTGCAAGGAAAAAAAGTGAGGGTCTTTCAGTGTTCGACAGAGATGTGTAACATGTAACTTCGGTAAAGAGAAAATTCATGTGTCCTAATGTTGCAAATATGTACACCTATAATATAAACCTTGGACACGAATTTTAACGTAGATTTCTTAAAAATAATGCCAAGCATGAAAAATGTATACGCGAAATGTATTTTCAACTACATATCTGGAAGCAAATGACTCGTAGTTTCCACACCGGCCGCTAGAATTCACTGTCGAAGCAGCTACGTCGGTTATAATCATTCAAAATTTTAAACTATTTAATGAAATGGCTCCGATAAAAGCAAAACAACTTGGATTTTTTTTACTAAACCACGACTTTGGAACAGATTTTCAACGTGGAATTTTATTAAAATACCGCCCATCTTGTTAAAAGTCATCAAACAGCTAATACAATAAAGTTTCCCTTTGGCTTTGTGAACTTTGGTTCTCGCCACCCTCCACAGATGGCAGCACCGTTGTTACACATTTACGTTCCTTTACTTCCTTCGCTTTCACGAAATTACTCCCACCAAACGCCGTAGACAGAGAGATAATATGTTACTTATTAAAAAAAAGTCGTTTAGGTGTAAAAATGAGGACTAATATGTTACTCATTGAAAATAAAAATAAAAAACGTTTAGCTGGAAAAATGAGGGTAAACCGCGGAAAACCGAAATCATGTTTGCGTGGTCAGTGTTCCAGTACAATGTGGTCAAGAACGTGGGTTATATACTAAACCTTTGTGCTGTTGAATGCTACAGTCTCTAGTGACCTCTCTCTTGACAAAACAAGGCCAACAAAAGAATAATTGAGCTTCAATGCCGACGAATTAAATTTGCTGCCTGGCTAGACCGTACGTGCACATCCACAAACCACTCGAAATTTACTAAGAATTTCTGATTATGAATAGCATTTAAAAGCTACTGAACTTGCCTGTACTAGTTACGTTACGCGGATTCGTCTAGAACGTGTATATTTTGGACAGTGTAAAAGGCTAAAAACGTGTGTTTTTGCAGACCTTTTTCAGGTATAAAAGATTCAGACAGTATTTTAAATTGTATAGGGATGTGCCGGGAGCCATTATATTTAATATTCCATAGTAAAATGATAAGGTCACCGCTACAAGTCTCACAGAGCCTCGTTACCGACGGGAAGATTGCACGCCACTTCTGTGCCCGGCGCGTAGAGGTGAAGATGCGTGTGATGCACGAGCTAGTGTCGCCCTTAGCTGCCCCAGGCGGCCACCTTAACATAAACACTGCTTGGGAGCGTTCTCACGCTGCCATCGTGTGCTTACATTAAAAACATATTTTAATAAGTTAAATAATAAATTAAAATAAATAATAAACAATTAAACATTAATTTAACAAGTTTTTTTTAATATGGCTTATAAAACAAATAACTTGCAAAGTTAGAAACGAAATATTTTTGCAGTGTGAATTGTCAAACTTGCCCGAATAAAAAAATAATTGTTGCAGCATTAGACGTTGTAAAAGAATATATATATTTCCCCCAAAAGCATAGAAGGTTTGATTTTATTTGGATTTTGTTATCAATAATAAGGGATTATTTATGGTCACGTATCTAATAATTTGGTGCATGGTGGGATTAATACTTTTTTTTGTAGTTAAAAAAAATGAATTTGACTAAAAAACTGAGACACTTTTATTTGATTTTTTTGACGTGACAACGTCGAATAAATCGATGAACGCCGGCTGCAACCACGTAAAAGTGTCCCGATACGCACATTGTTCCGTTACGCTGTATCCCGTTACGATCATTGTACGCTTGCGCCGCATCTATCTCTCTTCCACTCGATTGGCCTATGCGTCCGAGGAGAAGAAAGACAGCGGCAGCACACAACTTACATCTACACGTGAACTGTTTCGTCGACTGGTTATACAGTGAAGTGAAAAGTTAATGTGGTTTTCATTGCTTATTACAACAACAATTTCGGCAATAAAAGTTAATTTTTGTTGCATTTGAAAAATCTGATTACTAGTATAATTTCAAGTACTTATACTTTAATTATTAAAAAAAGTAGCATCTGTCGGCGAGTGCAGTAATAATAGGTTATGTTACAATTGACTAAAAAAATGGTGATTCATATAATTGATGATAGATATTTGATTACATTTTATTTATATGAAAACTTGTTCATAATTATATTTAAACTTTATAGCTAAACGCCAGTTTTTAAAATTAATTACAAGTCATCTACACGTGAACTGTTTCGTCGACTGTTTATAAATTGAAGTGAAAAGTTAAAGTGGTTTTCATTGCTTATTAAAAAACAACAATTTCTGCAATAAAGGTTAATTATTCTTGCATTTTAAAAATCTGATTACTAGTATAATTTCAAGTATTTATTATTTTATTATTAAAATAAAAATTATTCAATTTTATCCATAAAATTATGCAATCATTTCATCAATGTTTTGTTATGACGTTGTCACGTTAAACTATCGTCCGTAAACCGACTTTACAGACAACTATTTTTTTTTTTTTGTAATTCGGAACCGTGATTCATCGGCCTGTCTACTTATTTAGACTTGGCCTCCAGTCGCGAGACATCCCTGTGATAGCCTCCACGCGCCGGTGGACGTAGCTGTGATCGCAGCGGACACCAGGACTGAGCGGCGCCTGTCTCAGGGACGACTCTGCGTCGCGACGCCTCTGTTCCTGCGACTGTGTCGCTGAAAGAGCTAGTGTCTGGGGGGGGGGGGGGGAGAGTAGTGGAAATGTGTGTACGCCCTCCCCACCCCACGCCCCCAACCCCCGGACAGTGAGTGGGTCAAGGCTGACAGTGCCCAAGGACGTCAGATGGTCATCGTCTCATCGGGGACGCACCACAACGCCGAACGTACAATAACGCCGAAAACCATAACGCCGAATGCCAAATTGACTACAACGCCGACAGCTAGAAAACTGCTGTGTACCACAACGCCGAATTACCACAACGCCGAAATACATTAACGCCGAAATACATTAACGCCGAAATACATTAACGCCGAAAAATGTCATTGCAGGACTGCCACAAAGGTTAGGTTAGGTTAGGTTAGGTTAGGTTAGGTTAGGTTATGTTAGGCTAGCCTAGGTTAGGTTAGGTTGTGGTACATTTTTTTGCGTTACTGTAGTTCGGCGTTGTGGTACACAGCAGTTTTCTAGCTGCGGCGTTGCGGTCAATTTGGCATTCGGCGTTATGGTATTCGGCTTTATTGTACGTTCGGCGTTGTGGTATTTCGGCGTTGGGGTAACGACCCGTCATCATCGATTAGAGACAAGATTTCACGAAGTAGCTTGGCTTCTGGGTTGTGACCGCGTCATTGGCAAATAATTTACTTCAATTTTATTTTATTTTATCATTTAATTAATTCATTGGTGAATTATTTGTCAAGGACGCCGATACAACCCAGAAGCCAAGCTACGTCAGACAATGGCAGTTTGAAAGCCTGCGAACATTATTGACAATATTTCATACTTTAACCAGCCGTGTGTACGATGGGAATCACAATTAAAAATATTATTTTTTTAATCCCGCCGGACTACCGGGTTTAAAACCGGCATAACTGAGAAATACATGAACCTAACATCACCAAGCATGCTTTTCAGAAATATATATATTTTTTCGTACTTAGAAGAATTTTAAATTTGATCTTATTAAAGGCATAACATTCCTCAAAAGTACTTAATCCTCATTTTCGGTGAATTAAAAAAAAAAAAAAAAAAACGCTGAATCAAATCATTTTTCGTTTGTAAACAAGAAGCCCAAAACACCAATTTCCATATTTCTAACACCAAGAATGACAAACCTCCATACAAATTTGCATCCCCTGTTTAATCGCCGTAGGGGATTGATTTTCAGAAGTCCTTTCTTGGTTCTCACCTACGTTATATGTATAAGGAACTCGTTTGCAAAATTTCGTGTTTCTAGTCCCACCACTGGTTTAAGCTGTGCGTTGTGTCGTCAATCAGCCAGTGTTAAAATTTTGTTTAGTAAACCTTCAGAACAATTTCGTTTTTTTTTAAATTTTAGATTTAGGTCTTATTGTTCATAATCCTTTAAATTCTTTTTTCCCCTATTAACTTTTTTTATTCAAAAAATATGATAAAGAAACAGTACTTAACAGTAAAAGAAATTATAATTTTGGTTGAAATAAATATCAATCGTGCATTTTAACAATATATATATTTTTTGTAATAAGCATGTCTACGACACTATTACTTTGGTGGATAGTTAAAAATAAATGTACATGCTTCTGAGTGATTGCAAAATGTAGCATGGCGTCCGAGGGAAAAAATATGTTTTCTTAAAAGATGGAAAATCAAACAATGTAAATTAAATCTGCTTGGTTCAATCTGAGTCATCTTACATCTTAGTACAGACTTCATGATACATAAATAACATTAGTTTTATGGTTTTAGTTCATTTCCATGTATCATATGGTGTATTGACTTTATTTTCGGTGTTATTTCGGTTATATCGGAACTTATACATAAATGAAATTGTAAAAGTTCGCTTGTACAAAATGGCTTATCTCCGAAAATTCTTTACCAATTGCTTTTAAATTTTGGCACAGCGTTGTTCCCGTATACGTGCGTGATATTATGTACACATGTCACACCTGTGACAGGTAAAAAGATAAAAACATAGACAAGTACAAAGAGACCGAGATATATAAAGAGGCATAGAGAGTTACAGAGAGATAGAGTGAGATAAATAGAGAGATATTGAGAGATAGAGTGAGGAATATATATATAAATAGATGTAGATAGGGAGATGGATTGAGATATAGATAGAAACATAGATACATATATATATATATATAGATTTTGATATGGATAGACATATATATAGATAGAGAAATATAGGGTGTATATAGAAACTTAGTGAGATTTATAGAGGGGCATATATAGGGAGATAGAGAGATAGAGAGATGAGAGATATAGAGAGATATGCTTTGTATATGTGTACCTACTTCAAACAAATTAAAAAAAAAAGATTATTTTCACTTTCCTTTCTTTGCCATTTAACCTGATTAAGCCACAGCAACGCGTGGCCGTCACAGCTAGTTCGCCATAAAATTTTGTTCCTCCATATAATGAAATAATAACACTCTATTCAAGCCTTTTTTACGCATAACTGTGTGATCTTATAACTTCGCCTATTCTTTTTTGTCGTCTTATATATATATATATATATATATATATATATATATATATATATATATATATATAAATCCTTAAAATATTATTTTTGATGTATAAACGCCTACGCTCTTGGTATATGGCATTTGGTAGGAGTAATTTATTGAAAATGGAAAGGAAGTCGGTGAACATAAATGTGACACAAAGATGGCGGACACAGGTGTGACAACATAAACACGTATATAGTCACTTTAGTAAACATTAGGGGATATATCAAACGTACTTGTTTGGCAAATGAAACTTCATGATGGTACACGAACCTTTAATACTTTATGTTATAATTTATATTCATACAAAATAAATAAAGTCAACTTAAAAATACGCAATGTAATTTTGACAATCCTTAGTTAACATTGAAATGTAGGGATAGCGCAGCGTTCGTCATTCTATAGACAGACAAGAAATTTTCAAACTTAATAAATTCGACGCTATGGACATGAAGCTTATTTAGTCCTTTGAATGATCCTTGCAATGATAAAGATTTTTTAACTCATTTTAAACATTCGCCATTGCTAGTTTAAACTGTACGCAATAGAGAAATACCGAGTTACAGACAAAGAAGGATGAATTAACAAACACACAGAAACGAGCCCGAATCCGCCGATGTCAAATGTTATATATATATATATATATATATATATATATATATATATATATATACAGAGAGCACATAGAATTCATTGGAAGGAAGTAGTATAATCTTTGAGATCATTTGTCTTTCGCTGTGGTGTCTAAAATGTTGTGTACGATAACATGGTTTTCGTCCAGATTTTATTTATTTATTATTATAAAATTAAATGTTAAAGATATTATGCTATGAGTATTGTTATGTAAGAGTAAATATTATATTGTTAAATGTTTTCTACGAGATTAAGCCACGAACAATCAAAACTCTTATTATATACATCCACAATAGCAATTACTGTATTTCCTCATATAATGTTGCAAACTATCCTGAACTGAATTTATTTTAAATTATTTTATGTTATTTGGTTCTATAACAGCATCTCAAGCTAACTGATTTTGTGATTTAATTGTCATTGTTTGTAATTTTATTATTTACTATTACTTACCGGTATTTTGCTGCTTAATATGTGTACGAAGGCTGCCGGATATGGCCTTACAGCAACCAATCAGCACCCAGATTTGAGTTAACAATAGGCCTTTTGCTCAACAGGGAGGAAGTAGTAGAAATAGGTGAAAAAAGAAATGTCTTAGGCGTATGCTTCGTAAGGCTTAGCCTGACGCCGTCATGTAGTATTTTTAATATTGTGTTAAATATTTACTACAGTTTGTGAAAATATAGTGTGCGTTGAAATCTACATTCTGCAAAGGCTTGACGTGAGTCAGTTTGGCGAGAAGTGACTATGTTTCACTTAATTATTTAGGGATTTCAATTGAAGCCTAAGCCATCGCCATTACATTCAAGCCTTCCTTAAGTAGTGCCACTATCCAAGTCTAGTTACTTCATTTGAAACTTTATTTTTGTTTTGCCTCACTAACTGTGTTTTAAACTGAACATAACTGTATTTAAAGAAGTTCGAGCAGTTTAATTAATATTTCGAGACCTTTATAAGCTGGAATAATATACCAGAGGTATGATTTTTAAGTAATTATCGTGAACCCTGAGCAAACTAGCCGTGGTAAATTTGAACAATTGATTGTGATACAACTACATAAAGTTAACTAATTCTGAAATATTTTAAAACTGAGTTAACATTTTTCATGATTTATTTTAATATTGAACGAGTTTAAAGAACAGTTGAAATAATCTATCTCATCGTACCTCCTGTAAATTCTATCCAGTTAAACATCACCAGGTCTGCCCTAATAATAATAAACAATAATTTTTTTATTTTAATTTTGTAAATCTTAATCAACCTACAGAAACGCCTATACTATCTGCCATTTAATGTTCTTGTTTATGTATTATGTCTTAGGTTATTGCAAGTGTATATGTATGTGTAGGTATAGTGTTTTAGATGTATTAAAGTTGTTTTGTGTCCCGTTGCCAAACTATCAAGATTTTATTGTTTCAGTATATATTTACCCCCAATTTTTCACACCAGGAATGTATTTTATTGTAGTATCAACCAATCTCAGTTTTATTTATATTTAATAGTATTTTATGTCGGTAGTATTAATGTTCTGTGTGGTATCAACTAGTGATCTTAATACGGTCACATCACAATACTATAAGTCTGTACCAACAGTTCAGAAAAGTGGCTACCACAACTTGGGGCCTTATCCGTACGGTTGTTGTCTGTATTTACTGTTTTGTTTACAACTGTCCCGTCGTATTCAGCCCATTGTGTTAGTCTGTGTTGTGATATTGCTCTGACTAATCCTTCCCACGTAATATTCTGTGCTGTCCATACATATAAAGTTTTACATAGGCTGATTTTGGCTTGTTTGATTATTTAAATGAAACTTCTTTGTTTATTTGTTTTACTTCCTGACCTTCAAAAATGATTAAAGAATTATGAGGCAGATTACGAAGAGTTCCGTAAACACTCAGAAGTTTATTTTCTGTTTTTTACGAAAGTCCTTGAATTATTTATTTTATTCACCAGTACTTTTCCGTAGCTCAAACAGAATTTTTGTCTAACATTAAGGTAAAAAAATTTGAAGAGGAGCTAAACGAAACAGACTTTAAAACTGCTAAAAACATTTAATAAGTCGGCGTACCGTCCTTAACCACGCTAAGCTTCGCGAGACCGTTTTCCTAAGACCCCGTGTCGACGATGGTCGTAAGTGAACCACTTGTCTCCATGGAAACCGTCTCGCCGCCATAACCACTGTAACTACCTGACTCGGAGACGAATTTCATAAATATGCTTTAGCCGCCAATCCAGCGCGCACGAATTACTTCCACAAAGAGGGAAGACCAGCCTCTAGTCTGGCCTCCTTGGTCCGTTATGGCGTTGTTATTGACGAGACGTTCGGAAGTTCATCTGGCCAGCAAGACTGCATGATTTAACATTTCTTAAAGTTACAATAATTACCTATGAATTCCCTTTTAGCTTCATTCTGAGTGATTAGTAGAGACCTGCAAAATTCGCGGATTCATTTCGTGATATGCTACAATTTAAATAATTATACCTTTGCACTGTTTCTGCAATTGGTTCACTGTTAATCTGGAGGACTGAGGGCTAATTAGAGACCCTCACTCATAGAAATGTCGAATCACAGGCTGTCCAGTCGAGACGACTCACAAGTCAGCAGCCAATGAACAGTTGGCATTTGCCAGAGTGTGTAGAGTGTAGTAGAGTCTATCCTGGAGGTCATTGAATCCGCGAATTTTGCAGGTCTCTAGTGATTAGTAACGTTCAGGAAACATTAGCAATGTGTAAATCACTATAGTAAACCATCAAACTTGTTACGGCTTGAAAAAAAAATTTTTAATTAAAGATGACATGTATTGGTTTTCGTGAGGGATTTTTAGTAGCGACGCCGAAAAATGCGTGGCAGTTGTTGTTACCGTACGAGAAAATAAAACGAAATTATTTATACACATTTCTCTGAAGTGATTATTAATTTTGTACGTTCCTCAGAAAACACTTGCGACTAAGCCACTAATAAGCTATGGAAGTTTTACTATGTAGCCCTGTAACAACACACGATATTAAAAAAAAATTTTTTTTGGGGGGGGGGGGGAGGTGAGTAATACGTTTTTTGACTTTAGTGCGTCATACGATTTTCTATCAAGTGATTCTTTTTGATTAAAAATTGTTTCAAATCATTCAATTTTACACCTTCTTTTCTAGAACATTAAGGACCAGATTAAGGTAAAGCATATAATAAGATAGAAGAAGGAAGTACGATAGCAATCTGAAAGTGAAACTGATTGTAATATTCATAACTACCACGTCCGAAGAGAAATAACACTGCAAAGAATAAAAATTTCCTGTACTTTTACAAAATATTGTATAACATAAATATCTTTTAAATCGATTATCCGTGCTGGTTTTCCCCTCCATTACCCCGGTTAATCAAGGTTCTACTCTATTAAAATAATATTTAAAAAAACAGTTCGTATATAATGTTCGCGGGCTTTCATGGCCATTAACTGAAGAAGTTTGGCTTCTGGGTTGCAGCCGTGTCCTTGGCGATAAATTCACCGACGTAACTGCTACCTGATGATGGCGACTGCAATGTCAACAGAAACGTCGGTGAATTTTTCTCCCAAGGACACGGCTACAACCCAGATGCCATGCTACTTAATTTAAAAAAAATGGTTGTCTGTAAAGTCGGTTTACGGACAATAATTTAACGTGACAACGTCATAACAAAACATTGATGAAATGATTGCATACTTTTATGAATAAAATTGAATCATTTTTATTGAATTATCACTATTTTGTATGGATACAAAGAATGAGTGAAATGAAATCTACAATTTAATTGATAAATTTACTTTTATTTGCACTCATTAATTCAAATATGTTTATTACTTTAACGAAGAGGTCATTTTAACTATAACTTTTATACATGTTTGCTATTTAACTTCTTCCAATCTGTGTTATTCTGTTAAGGATAGGACGATGATAGAAAAAGTAGGAAACGAATGGGAGTGTTTCAAGGTTAATGTGCCTCGATGGTTGTTCCAATCGAGTGGAAGAGAGATAGATGCGGCGCAAGCGTACAATGAGCGTAACGGGACTCAGCGTAACGGGACAATGTGCGCAACGGGACACTTTTTCGTGCGTGCAGCCGGCGTTCTTCGATTTATTAGACGTTGTCACGTCCAAAACAGGTTGAGTCCACACTTTTGTCCACGGGTTTAGGTATATGCCTTTGTTTAGAACGGAACCCACAACTCGCGTCCGTAGTTTCTACGTCTGGAATTAACGTCGAAAAGTCCGTGGACTTGACTGTGATTCCAGACAAAGGTACAAGCATATGCCAACATGTTGGGAATCAACGTGGCGTCTCGCAAACACACGCCCCGTGTCACGCGCGGCAGACGGCGTGTGTTCGACATCCACCCCGGCGGCGGAGGAGATAACTGGAAGCCCCTTCCTTGCGACGAGTGGCGGACGTGTGTTTGCTCGCCTCCCGTGCCCCAAGAGTCGTGACGCTGGCAACGAAATCCCTTTACCCCCCTCCCCCTTTTCTGTCCGCGGGGCTGTTTGGCCAGCTCTCGTCGCTGTCCAATTAAATGCCCGCGGTGTTCCGCGGCGGCATTAATTGGCGCGGCGGCCCATCTGGCGGGTGTTTGGCTCCGACCATCACCGAAGATGACGTATCGCCACCACGCCCTGTACCTCCGCGAGCGAAGCCGACGATCCAGCGGAGAATTTCGGTTTAAAATAATTCCATAGACATGCTAGTTTCAACTGGTCATCACTGGAAAACCTCAAAAATGGACAAAAAAAATTATGAATACACAGTAAAAAAATTTATATATATATATATATGTGCGCGTGGAATCCACGCACGACAGAAGTGAAAATTCTTGCCTTTTTTACTTATAGATAGAGATAAATTATTTTTATTTTCGATCAAACTTTCCACGTAAAAATAAAGAATGATATTTATAAACTAGATTGCACAAATCAATAACTCTGTTCCACACGAATAAATGAATTGTTGAGCTATAGGTAATATTAATAAATCTGTTCGAGGCAAATGGTCTGTACATTGGATGAAATGATTAAAAAAAAAAAAAAAAAAAAAAAAAAAAAAAAAAAAAAAAAAAACTACTGCAAATGGCTATTTACATTGTTCGGAACTCAAAATTATAAGTAGTATATATATATTGGCTGGTTCGGGGACAGGCTTCCCCAAGAGGACCTGAGAGGAGCCGACCGCCATCTTAGATTGTGATGTCACGGTGGCCATCTAGTATGACCTTGAACTTTGACCCTGCCTTCAAAATTGGCCAAAATGTGCCCAAAACTCGCAAAAATCCACAAAAATGTCTAGTTATTGAAAAACGTTCCGCCGAAAATTTCAAAAAATTTGAAAAATAAAAAATTTCCTTATTTTGAGGAAATAATTCCCGTTTCGAGAGAAAATTTCCGGTTTTTGTTCTCAAAAATGTAAACGGCTTGAAAAGTCCGCAAAGAAGCTTAGTCCACATATACAAGCCTCCCTAAGCCTCCGAGGTAATGACCTTATCAACTAGGATGCCAGGTCCGCCATTTTGAATTATGAAGTCATCGTTGACTTTTCGTTACGACTATCATCTTGAAAATCCATATTTATTATGCTAAGAAGTCGGGAAAAAATTTAAAATTAATCAAAAAATACTTTTATAAAAGTTTTTAATAAAAAACATTCCAACATAATAGATTATAATGTCACGGCCACAATATTGAAAATTAATAATTATTATCGGGAAAAAATTGGTAAAAATTTAAACATTTTAAAAATTTATTAAATATAATTTTTATAATTTTTTATTAAAAAAAGCACTTACATCACGGAGTCTTCGATTCGAACCCGGCGAGAGCAAAAAAAGAAGGCATACTAGCAAAAATTGCAACATTGTTTAAAATGCAACATGGCCATAATGACAACATAACTGCCCACATTGAAACACTATCAACACTGGCGCAATGGCAAAATTGCCAACATTTGCCACATTGTATCAATGTAACACTGCCTTCAATGGCAACTAAGGCAACGCTGTAAACTTAGACAGCACTGAAAACAATGGCAAAAAAAACAACAATGAAAACACTGTAATTACCCAATACTCACAACACTCGCCACACCGCTAACAATGACAATAATATAGACAGTATTCACTGTCAATAGTGGCAAAAAGTATAACCTTTCTCTTCATTGCCAACAATGTCAACACTGGCAACACATTTAACACTGGAAACAGCCACAATGGCATCCCTGGAAAACATGAAAACAATGGCAACACTGGAATCAGATGCAAGACTTCCGCCAATGCCAACACTGTCAAAATTGACATCACTGCCAACAATGGTGAGTTAGGCAATACGGCCATTACTCCTATACTGTCTATACTACAAACAATGGCAACAATGGGTACATACGATAAAATAGTGAGACTGCCAACACTTAAACACTTTTAAAAAAGGAAAACCTGAAAACACAGAAAATACTGCAAATAATGGCTGATTTACCTACACTGACAGCAATGGCAACACTACCAGAGTACCACCACAAACATTAATGCAGACACAGGCAAAGCTGGTAATACTATGCAGCACTGGCTCTACTGATTATATTGGCAACAATGGCATGATTAGGCCACCACCAAAACAACTGGTATCTACTATAGCAACACTTCCAAAAATAGCAATAGCAATGCTGGAAACATAAGCATGTATACATACATGGAAAAACAGCCAACACTGACAACCATTTCAAATCTGTCAATTCTGGCAACACTCTTCACTACTAGCAACAACTGCAACACTTCCAACAATAGCAAAAATAGAAATGCATGCCACAGCGAACAGTTGCAACCATTGCATCAGTGGCAACACTGGAAAACTACCAGGAAAGCTTCAACTGACAACACTCCCAATACTTGCAACATTGGCAATACTGGAAAGGATCCGCTCAGGAAAATGTTTACAAATAACTCTACCTTTATATAGGCAATGAGACAACACACAGCATGAATTCCCGGGAATAAATCCGAGCCTAATACTACGATAGTGTTGCTTTAATGTCACTGTACAAATTTGCAAATATCTGTAATTTAAGTGATTTTATTTTTCAGTTTCATTGAAAAATAATTTACAGTGCACGTTTCCGCTAGTTCACTGCAGGAAAATGCTGGTTTGGTTTCTTATCCTATTAAAGGCAATGCAGTTAAACGTCAGTTAGCAAAACTCTTGAGTTATACGTATGCCTATATCAAATAAGTCGAATAAGTCACTCGCATAAGGTCCTCAAGGGTCGTAGTCGCTAAACAAGAGAACGTTCAATATCGAGGGTTGTGGGTTTGATTCCCACATATTTGCATGACTAATTTCGAGCGTCGAGTCAGTGCACCAGCGGTGCGGAACCAAATTTATGCACACGCCGAGTTGGTTATTGAAACTTCTTGTCATTACTGTAAACGAAAGATTTTGTTTTCCGAAAATTTATTCCCTTAGCTCTCTCTCTCTCTAGTTTTTTGTTGGGTCACAAATATTTACATCTTCTGATGAGAATTCTGAGGCAAAAGATTAAATTTAAGAGATATATCGAGTTAAATTTGCTGACATACCTTTATATAATAGCAGTAACAAAAAAAATAAATAACGAACATTGCGTGTGAGAAGCCTCCGTGCAGAACAAATTGAAGTAAAACCCGATCAAACGAAACAAACGAATATTACTCAAGTGGGAAATCTCTTCATTCTGATCAAAACCCAATCAAATGAAATAACCGAATATTACTGAACTGGACATATCTCGATTCTGATCAAACCCGATCAAACGAAACAATCGAATATTACTCAACTGGACATATCTAGATTCTGATCAAATACGATCAAACGAAGCAAACGAAAATTATTAATTTGGACATCTCTTCATTCTGATCAAAGCCAATCAAACGAAACATTCAAATATTAACCACTGCACAAATCTCGATTCTCATCAAACCCCATCAAACGAAACAAATGAATATTATTAATTTGGACTTTACTTTATTATGATAAAACCCGATCAAACCAAACAAACGAATATTATTAATGTGGACATCTCTTAATTCTGATCAAACCGAATCAAACTAAACAAACGAATATTACTCAACTGGACATGTGGTGATCCTGAACATATGCGTGAGCGCAGTTTGTGAGCGGAGGGAGGGGACCAATCAGGCAGCTGCTTGTCGCTGACAGCCAGTGACAGCCGGCCACCATGGGGCGGGACTCGAACCCGCTCCTCCAGATGATTGGAGCTCCGAGAGCCCACGAGAGGTTGGTGCTTGTCGGAAGGATCGCCCCGGCCTCTCGACCGCGCGTACAGACTTCCTGCTCGCCCTGTGCGCACCATGTGCCCGTCGGCGTCGTTCCGTTCCCCCACGCGGGCGCTTCAAGCCCCGTCGCACGGTGGCACGGAAACATGAGTCGGATCACCCGTGACATACTCCACTGTCGCGTCTGGAATCACGCCCTTAAACCAAAATAAAAGAATTAAAGAATAAAGTAGTGGTTAATAATGTTATGCAGAACGAAAATTTGTAAAAGAAACTTCCTTCTTGCATACCCCTCGGGTTTTTTAATCAAGAGGATAAAAGTTAAAATAAACGCATTTAAAGAATAGGATTAGTTTCGCGTCTGCTGCTTCCACAATTCCCGGGAACGTAACACACGGCAAACAATGAGATTACATTTCAAGGTTACGAAATATATTGTTACGATTTACCGCGGGTTCGTAAAGGATAGCCCAATTAAAGATTTTTATCACACACACTGTTTTATTTATTGCCACTACTTATGTCACTTACAAATAATCTAAAATGGCAAATAATCAATTGCACTTAAAAATCTTGCTTCCCCAGTTACTCGTTCTCACACACCGCACACCTCACTGGGCCGCACCTCTGGCGCAACTCTCGCCGTAGCACCCCTCGTGGGTTTCTGCCGCGGGACTCCGTCACCACACTCCGCCGCCGCCGACACTTTCCTTTGCCGAGGATCCGCTCGACGCCTCGCTCGGAACTTCGCTCGGGACTCCGCTGCGCCCGCGACACTATCGCCCCGGAAGCTCCGCCGCGGGAAAACTCCCGACTTCACTCTGAACTCCACACACTCTACTGACTCCTGACCGGCGTCCTCGGGCATATATATAGGCCCCGGCGCAATTCCAGAACTCACGAGAGCGGCCGAGGCCAGTCGCGTCAATCCGCGCCGACACGATAGTAGAAATCTCTCGAAACACGTGTCGGCGACTCGCGTAACTCCCAGGTGTCCGGTGTCAGTTACGTGTCAAAGGCAGGGCGCCGCGCGGGGAGTGGAGGGAAGGAGGGCGGAAAGCGACAATCCTTGTTATCTTCCAGGCGCGCGCGGCACATATCATGTTGCGGCAGTCGCCAGCCAGCTCTGCACCTGCACGTGTCCCGGCCAATGTCACGTTCGCAACAATATCTATAATGCTTCCAGATCATATCACGGGAAACATTTACACACATAATAAAAATAAGCGACAAAGTATGAACATAAAACTAGATATTCTTGTACTCAACAAATTTTAACATATTTATATAAAAAAAAAACCATGGCTGCCACCGTAGCCAAGTTCTCGGCTTCTATCGGTCGCACGGAGAAAACGTAAACAGAACAGCTGAACGTTACTAAGCTAATCCGTACGGGCCGGTCTCAGTCTGCGTGCCATTGTAGTAACTCTGTTCGGTGAGATCCGTCGCAGTTTACGTGATCCGTCTGCGTTTCCGTGTCATTGCAGAACGGGCCTTAAAGCTGAACTATCAGAGACCCGTCACGTCTGTCCGTCATCCGTCCGTCATCCGTGCGGAAGTAAGCCGAGCGATTCACAATCATCCGCACATCCGTCAAATACGGAGAAGCCTAAGATGTACATCAAGTTCTCTCCCTGCCCAAACACGCCCGAATATTCACCTTCGGCCAACCTCGGGATTTGTTTTATTTTTGCGCAGGAAAAATGAATTCAAATATTAAAAGTGGTCGGTTAGGTTAGCAACATTAAAACACTTTAAAACACTATGGACGGTTAGTTAGGTTAGTATAGCTACATTAAAATAAACAGAGAAATATAAATATATATATAAATAAACCCCAGGTTGGCCGGAGGTGGATATTCGGCCGTGTTCGGGCAGGGACAGAACTTGATGACCATCTTAGGCTTCCCTCAAATACGTCTCCGATTAGATGCTGCCAACAAACTAGAATGATTTAAGGGAGGTGAAAATTTCTCTTTTGAGTGTATAAGATTGACGTACTTATGAATAATTAAAATTAATTTTTACGCTCTAATATTTAATCATATATGTACAGCTTTAAAACTTAAAAATATGTTCAAATGTAAGTTAAAAATATTTAATGGAAACAGCTAAACAACAACAAAAAAACTAACTAACTTCAAAAACGTTTAAATATAGTAAATGTTGCCGTCGAAAGCTAAAGCTGAGAACAGACAGATGGTGAAATTCTTCGGGCAAGTGGGCTATGCGTGTATGCGAGTAAACAAATGTGTGTTTCTTTAACTACTTTCTGGTCTGTCGTTTTTAACAGCGTGTTGTAGGTTATGTATGATATCACTTTGGGAATGAAACGACTCTATGTAATTATTTTTCTCTTTATTATGTACCAGGAGAACTATATCAGAAGAAAAAATAAATATTTTAACCGCTTTAAAAGGAAGTTTCAACAAACACATGCAAATATAACGACTATCGTAATTTACGGGAAAAAAGTAAAATATTAAATCGATTTATATAAATGTATGTGTTTGTAATTGAGTGTAAAAAATTAATATTCTCAACTATAAAATTATGCTAGGACATTATTAATGTATTAAATTATATAAACGTTAACATCCTGTTTAACTAGCTCGACCATTTTCAGTGAAAAATTGGTTGTCTGTAAAGTCGGTTTGACGATAGTTTAACGTGACAACTTCATAACAAAACATTGATGAAATTATTGCATCCTTTTAAGTACAGTAATCTGGGTCACAAGTACATAACAGAATTTACAAACTGGTTTTAGGCGAACTTACCACGTCGTGCTTGCTTCCAAGACAATACTGGGCACCAGCTGCTCAAGATACAGAAGACAAAATGTTCGTTGCACAAAATAACGTTAACTATCAACGGGAAAGTGATATCTGTTTTAAAAGCGAAATATACTTAATTAGGGTAAGCGAACATTTATTGTTTGCAGAAAACCCACCTAATTTTAAACGAATTTCAAGGCTAAACTACTACTAGCATGCTAGTTCTTACAGTATTTTTATACCTGTGCTACTTCAATTATTATTGGGTCATGGCGTGGCGAAAGCATTGAAAAGTTATTCTGTCTACCTGAGCACAAAAAAAAGGGCTTGTTTTAATTTTCAAATATAAATAAACAGTTTTCAATTGAATAAAAAATAAAAAAAGCACTTATTAGATGGTGTTTTGCTATTGTGTCCAAAATAGAATAATGATTTTAAGTTGTATTAGCTCTGTTGAAAATTTAAAAAATGTTCTTGATTTGCTTAGGGTGTATGTCTGAGTGTCGTATTGTCATTTGACCTCAATTCAGCGGGAGGAAATAATGGCATAACCTCGCCAAAAATAATTTTTTGTGTGTCATAATAGTAATCACGAGATATGCCCTGGAGAGTAGATTTCGCAACGGCTACTATCCTACTAGCCCAGTGTTCGCTTCGTGTAAACCGCGTGGAAGTTTATCTCCCTTTCTCATGTTAGTAGGCCTACTCTTGCGAGACCACTGAGCCAAGCCAGTTGGTTAAAATAACTCCAGCGAGAACGTTCTCTGCACATACTTATTTATTTGTTTCGTATGAACCATATATATTGATGTTTTTTTTTTTTTGACGTGACAACGTCTAATAAATCGATGAACGCCGGCTGCATGCACGAAAAAGTGTCCCGTAACGCACATTGTCGCGTTACGCTGTGTCCCGTTTCGCTCATTGTACGCTTGCGCCACATCTATCTCTCTTCCACTCGATTCGAACAACCATCGATTTGACTTTTTCGAGGCACATTAAACTTGAAACACTCCCATTCGTTTCCTACTTTTCCTATCATCGTCCTATCCTTAACAGAATAACACAGATTGGAAGAAGTTAAATAGCAAACATGTATAAAAGTTATAGTTAAAATAATCTCTTCGTTAAAGTAATAAACATATTTGAATTAATGAGTGCAAATAAATGTAAATTCATCAATTAAATTGTGGATTTCATTTCACTCCTTCTGTGTATCCATACAAAAAAGTGATAATTCAATAAAAATGATTCAATTTTATTCATAAAACTATGAAATAATTTCATCAATGTTTTGTTATGACGTTGTCACGTTAAACTATCGTCCGTAAACCGACTTAACAGACAACCAATTTTTTTTACACAGTACTGAACGTACTAATAAACAATAATTTTCAAAGTATTCTGATTGGCTGAGCTTATGGCCAACCAAATGCGAACTGTCTTTGTTAGATGCAGAGCTAGGTTTTTGATATTTTTTGGAGAGTGGATCCCATATTCTGCTTAGTTTGTATAGCCATCTTCTCTATTTATGTTTGTTGGGATGTAAACTCATTCCTGAAAAGTGTGCTTATTGTGGTTTAATGAATTTTTGAAAGAAAAAAAATTATGAGGAACACTAAAGTTATCTATAAGCTTTTTGCTTCCCCGCGACTTCATTTGCAATAACAGAATAAATAGATTTTTTTTTTAAATAAACACATAGTGTATAAAACAATTTGATGCCTTAAGTTATAAATCCACGTTGTAGTGCTTTACGGCAGTGAATTTGTTTTGTATTGCTATCACAATGTCTTCGAAACTGTTTGCAATGTCAGATATAATATAGACGAAATAAAAAATGAAAATAATCAATAATATTTTGTCTTTTGATTTCAGTAAATAGAATAAGTCATTTCTGATTTAAATCATTTTGTACCGACAAACAATTTTTTTTAAACTTTGGTTTTGGTATCAAGTTTTGCTAACAGCGGGGAAAAAAAGGAATACTTAATAATTCGAAAATCACAAACAAACACGTCGATTTTACATAGTATTTGTATTGGCTCTCTTCTGCAGTGTACTATAAACATCACGACTGTTTATTCCCGCAAACCATTTTCCAAACTACATATTTCCCTTCAGGTTTTCTTTTTGTTTCAACTAAGGTCATAATCCTGGAAGATTAAATGCATCGATAGTTACCGCTCAGCTGCTATCGTGGTAGAACTTTAATTCTGCCAACTTGGCTTGAGAAACAGCGTTCATCTGTGGATGAGTTGATGCATCTCAGGGCATGGGCGTTGTCTAGGAAGGAGGGGAGAGGGAAGGCAAAGAGAGCTATGAACCCTTCTAAAGAAATTCATCAAACATCTGAAAATATGGAATATATGGCTTTATTTATTGCTACTGAATTAAAAAAAAAATCATAGAGTAAGTAGACTTATCTTTGAAACCGTATTAGGACACAATCATACGCAGTAGTGAGGATCTACCGTTAATAAGTGTCATGTTTTATTTTAAAATGTCATCAGAAAACCAAAAATGCTTATTAAAGCATTATCTTTTGAAAACATTTCTGGGGGAGGATGACTCAACCAGCAGCTTTTCTGAGGGTCGTTACCACAACGCCGAAATACCATAAAGCCGAATGTCAAAATTGACCACAACGCCGACAGCTAGAAAACTGCTGTGTACCACAACGCCGAAATAACAACTGAATTAATTTGTGTGTGTTTCTTAAATGTACCTTAACGCCGAAATACCACAATCAACCCTAACCTTACCTAACCTAACCTAACCTAGCGTAATATAGCCTAACCTAACTTAACCTAGCCTAGCCTAGCCTAACCTAACCTAACCTAGCCTAACCTAACCTAGTCTAATCTCACCTAGTCCACCTAACCTAGTCTAATCTAACCTAGTCTATCCTAACCTAGTCTAACCTAACATAACCTTTGTGGCAGTCCTGCAATTATATTTTTCAGCGTTTGTGTATTTCGGCGTTGTGGTAATTAGACGTTGTGGTACACAGCAGTTTTCTAGCTGTCGGCGTTGTGGTCAATTTGGCATTTCGGCGTTGTGGTTTTTCGGCGTTGTGTTGCGTCCCCCTTTTTCTGAGAACTGGGAGGGTGGAGGGGATTATTCCATACTAATCTCCTCGGACACCTGAAAACCGGACTATCAAAAATGTATTCTGGTTGTATCCGTCCCCCTCTCTCCCTCAAATGCTGGCTGCTCCCACGCATGCGCGTGCGGGAGATATCGGAACAGGCGGTGCGTGCCGCTGTCGTTCACGCGCGCGGTGCCAGGAGCCGGTCCTCCCACGGGCAGGAGATAGCGGTCGATGCGCGCCAGGTGTCGCCGCCATTAGCGGGCGCGGGGGAGCCGTGCACACTCTCGCGGGCGCATTAGCGGGCATCAGCCGCACAAAGAGGCCGCCCGCCACTCCGAGCAGGCCGGAGAACAGTTGGGGTGCACGTTGCACCCCCTCCCGGACCCCCGGATGTTTCCCCACTTCACCCCCCCCCCCACTTCCGAGCTGTGACGTCACGGTGACGCGGTCGTTCACCAAGTGTCGCCCTCGACGCACTCGTACATGACGTCATCGAATCGCGTCTGGAGACCACTTTGATGCGGCGGTCTGTAAGAAATTTCGGGTATGATGGGTGGAGTGTTTGGGGTGTATGATGCCACAAAAGACTTACAGCATCTGGTTGAACATCTAAAGCGAAGAATAATGACCAGCACATCCAACAATGAGAAGATACAAGTTATAAGTGTAGTACCAAAGAGCTGGTCAATAAAAAAAACTACACAAGAGTTAGGTGTGAGTAAATACCTAGTTAGAAAAAACGCACGAAATAGTTCAGGAACACTCCAAACAATAAATATTAAAATTTACTGCGAATCCGCTTAATTCGACTGGAAAACTGTTAAAATCTCATATGATCATAAACCCGGAAATTTGCAGTCATTTCTCGATAGACTATAATCCAAAAATTCGCTTACTTTTTTTTTTTTTGCTGCTTCGCTATTTGGGCCACAGCTTATCTGAAGGAGTCTGTGCCGCTGAAAAACTCTCAACAAAAGAAGTTTCCAACTTTACATGTGTTACGAGTTAGTAGCTTAAAGAGCAGGTTTAATTTACCAGAGTGTGTAGAGAATCAATCGCAGAGTCTATCCTAGAGGTCATTGAAACGGCAATTTTTGTTCCAGTCCCTACTCAAGAATATTGATCACTTTGAAGAAATGAAAACAGATTAACAATGGCATTCCTCTAATTTTCGGTAGCCTGCCACATTAACAAAGGCATCACACTGGATATGTGACCCTACACAGTCAATGTTACCAAAGATAATACATAAGATGCGGTCTAATGTATAGAAATCTTTTAAGTAGGTTTTTATTAAGTGTTTGAACTGATTTATTCATTTAGTTTCTTTAATGGTGCTCTGTAGCTTGGTTTTAAATGTTTATTGTTAAACGTTAACATATAGCCTATTTTACCTTTTGTACTCTGTAAAAACACGAGAAAATTTAAACCAGACTAGTGCTGAGTTTTGCTCGTGTAAAAATAATTAAATAAAAATAAATAATTTTAAACTATGCGTTTGAATAAGGGGGTGCAAGGAAAGCAGATACACATCTTCCTCCAGACTTTCTACTCACGTCCAACGAGCCAAGTGCTAGTGTTTGTAAAACAAAACTTCGGACACATTTTTGGAAGAACGATCTATCAATCGTGGTTTCAATTACCCCAGTTATCACGTCACACACAATTGCTGGGTTGGTTACTCTTATTTATAGACCGAGGCTGATTGCTTATCCAAATGCCTTAGATAGTGTTGGTTTGTCCATCTCTATGTTCGCATCAGTCTCAAGCATTAACGCTGTCAACAAGACGTTACGACCAATCAAAGTAAATAAATTGAATGGCAGGGCACTTCCGACCATTTTCCTGACTGTTGACGTCACACCAGCACCGCCACGATAAGTATGAAGCACGCGACAGATAACACGGTCGAGTGCGGCAATATGTTTAAGGACGAGTGGGAGACATTGAAAGAGGGAGAGAGAGAGAAAGAGATAAAAAGAGAGAGGAGAGCAAGGCAAACAGTTAGCCACCGACTTTTAACACCAGCCCTCATCGGTATTTTTATTTTTTTATTTTATTTTTACTATGCCGTGTTATCTCAAGCCGTGTTCAGATCCTCAGTTCAGAGCCCTATCAGTCTGTTTGTCGTTGTGTTGTACGGATTATCTATTTGTAGCTACCGGAAAAATTCGCGGATTCATTCGGCGATAGGCTAGAAGTCAAATACATATTCCTTTTAGATGATTTTACTTTTGGCTTACTGTTCATCTGTACGAATCTCAACCAATTATAAACCCTCAACCAAAGAAGGATCGAATCACAGACAAACCAGCTGAGACGACTCACAAGTCAGCAGCCAATGAACCGGCGTTATTTTCCCAAGTGTACAGGGGAATGTGCAGTCTATCCTAAAGGCTATTGAAACCGCGAATTTTTCCAGTCCCTATCTATTTGGTAACATTGTGGTGTTCGTCCGTTCCTCGTTGTGTTGCCCAAGGTTGTTGTTTGTATGTATTTACTGTTATTGTTGCAACTGTGTCGTTTTTGTCAGATCACTGTGTTCGTCTATGTGTTGTGATATTTTTCTGACTAATTCCTTCCATGTGCTGTCCATGACTAACATTTTTTGACATTAGCTGATTTTGCGTTGTTTTCTGTATGTTTGTAATTAAATTTTTTTTTGGTCCGTTATTGAGGTTTTTCTATGAAAAACTGTGTGAACCAGCAATGACGCATGACCACAAAAAATATTTAATGAAATTACCCATTGTAAGAATCATTCAAAGAATTTTTTAAAACAGGATAAAGACCATAAGAACATATTATTGGTTTCCTCTGCGAATGTAAATAATTTTTGGTAAATGTTTAGATCAGTTCCAGATAGCGGATGGTTTAGGGAAATGCGGGAAAAAAATACATATTATATTTTTAATGTAACGATTATATTTTAATGAGGTAGTTGCTTTAAAAAAACAAAATTTGGTATTAAAAGACAAGGTCAAAAACGTCAAAATAAATTATGATGGTTACTATAGCTGCAAAATGTTAGCACAAATATAATAAACACACTGAGAATTTGCTATATGATTTACTTGGAACACGATTTTACGCATCGATTTCTGTCTCATTAGGTACAAATATTTGCTGCTACAGTTAGTTACAAAAGAAACCTACGCTACTATATGTTGATGTAAACTGTAGGTTGTTTATTCGAATCAAATCAGCCAAAAACAATAAATAACAAATGCTTTGAGTTATTACCTACTCACGATTTTCTTGCATGTATAATTTATTGCCATTTTACACGTAAATTAAAAAAAATACAAATAAATTTATTAAAACCGATAAATTACATATTTTACTTCATCATATTAAAAACGGAATTTTAAATGTCATTACTTTTATGGAACTTGTGGGACCAAGGAATTTGAGTGGAATCTGGAAGAGAACGGTTGTGACTGACGCAAGAAGATACAAGCAATGTGAATAAGAGAAGAGAAGCCTAAGATGTCCATCAAGTTCTGTCCCTGCCCGAACACGCCCGAATATTCACCTTCGGCCAACCTCGGGATTTATTTTATTTTTGCGCAGGAAAAATGAATTCAAATATTAAAAGTGGTCGGTTAGGTTAGCTACATTAAACACTTTAAAACACTCTGGACGGTTAGTTAGGTTAGTACAGCTACATTAAAATAAACAGAGAAATATAAATATAGGTATATAAATAAACCCGAGGTTGGCCGAAGGTGAATATTCGGGCGTGTTCGGGCAGGGACAGAACTTGACGTACATCTTAGGTTTCCCATAAGAGAAGCGTGTTCTGAATACTGTCACAGATGCCTTTCCATCCACTGAACCACGTGCAACGTTATGGTGTGTGCTGGTCAACAGTGATGCGGTGAAGATGGACATGTCTCGAGAAGTACTCCGTGGAGACAGCTAGAAGTACCTTACGACGGTGGCTAGAACCATATTTGTTCCGATTCTGATGTAAATGTGTAAGAGTGCAATAATCTACAAGAGCCAGTTTCAGTGATTTTCATAGAAAGAACGAGGTCTCAAAAAAAAATGTTCGGAAAGGAAAAGTAGTATATACCGTAAAATATTTCTTATTTTGTAAATGGAACTGAAATACTCACGTAAAATTACAAAGATATATGTTTTAACATTTAAATTTAAAAAAAAAAACTGTATCTACACAATAATGTACGCATTAATACTGGATTCAGATTCTTACCCGGGCTTTTTACGCTCTGTGTTGTCCTAGTACCTCCAATAGTTAAAATTATTTGTAAACAGTTTCCTGAATAGATATGCAGTATTAAATCCGCACATTAATAAGTATAATAAAGTAAAATAAAGTCCAATTTTTTTATAGCTTCAAAATTTATGCTTTAATGAAACATCAATAAAAAAATTATACAATTAATATAACAAGTATGAATTCAATGAAATACTATATTAACCATGGCATCTTCATGAAAATAGTTATATAAGTCCAATCGATGGCAGAATATATAAACCGTAACATTGTATTTGTTAAAACTATTTATAAATCACTATACAAATAGATTATAATTAAAAACATCCAGTGCTTTCAATTTCTTAATAGAAGTGGGAAATATTTTTGTAGGAATTTAATGAAATACATGATGTCCATAAGATAATGTCCTAGTTTCAATGGTATATTATAAACATTTTAATTTATACTATTTACAAAAATTCACACATTAAATAGATAAAATAACCTAGATTTTTTGTGTCGAATTTCCAATATGTTTACTTTTAGTTATATGGTACACACTCATCCTAAAGTCAAATTCTTCCTACACTTTGGCTAATAAGTCCGGAGTAATGGAAGCAATAATTTCTTCAATTCTGTGTCTCAACTCTGGCAAATCATTAGGTAGCAGCGGAAAGTTGACACAATTTTTTTATAAAGCACCAAAGAAAAGAAAAACAAAGTATGACATTATGTCAGGTGATCGTGGAGGCCAGCGAAAAAGAGCTCTGTCGTCTCGACCATCACGACCAATCCAACGGTCAGGGACTTCGACGTTCAATCACTCTCGTACAAAGAGATTCCAATGGGGTGGGTTCCATCCTGTTGTCAAATAAAGTTTACAGGATCGCCCTCTACTCATTTGGGAAAGAGCCATTCTTTCAACCCAGGTGGTGCTGCAAGCGAGAAAACAACAAAGCAGTACTCGCGCATGCGCTTATCTGAAACTGTTTTGAGTTACTGTTTGATTGTGGCCTTGAACCAACACACTACAACGCTTACACTTTATACTATTAACATTTATAACTGGAATATTATTTTATGGACATACTGTACATTATTTAACTATTGCCTATTTACTCCATGCCACTAAGTTATTTTTCGCAGAGCTGTCACGTAATTGTTTATAATGAATTCGATTGAATTAACTTATAACTAGAGACCTGCAAAATTCGCGGATTCATTCGGTGATAGGCTAGAATTCAAACACATATACCTCTTAGATAATTTTGCTATTGGTGTACTGTTCATCTGGACGAATCTCAACCAGTTATAAACCCTCAACCAAAGAAGGATCGAATCACAGACAAATCAACTGAGACGACTTACAAGTCGGCAGCCAAATGAACTTGCGTTATTTGCCCGAGTGTACAGGGGTATGTGCAGTCTATTCTGAAGGCCATCGAAACCGCGAATTTTGCAGGTCTCTACAAAAACTATAATTTACCTGGAAAAGTTGCTTTGACTAAGTACAGTCACTTCCACGGGGCAAAGAATATAATGGCGGCGTTCAGTGCAACGAGAAGCTATTCTCAGCAGAGTACATTTCATCTCGTTATCTCTGCACAGCTCCGAACACAATAGCTGGAGGCTGGGGTTACGAGAAATTGGACGAGGTCAGGTCTACATTTGACATCATAATGCCAGAGGTCGAGGGATCGATTACTGTCGATAATGAGCTTCTTTCAGCTTCGGGCCCCTCGCACCTGAAAGGAAGCCCTTAAAGACACATTCCTGCCGGCAGAGGAAATGACTCTTGGAAGCATATAAAAACTAATTGCTAGGAAACTTCAAAGAAGATATCGTTGTATAGGTAAGAATCTGTGGTGGATGAGACACGAAATAATTGAAGGAAAGTTTGAATTTAAGGTTTGGGATTCCTGGAGCCGGGTTTAGCACAAGAATATATAAAAAGGATGGTTTAGTAACCGAGAGACGCTTATTTTCATAAGATTTTATGCTATGACAATTTTCTATTTTTTAAACGAAATTCTTTACAGCCGACAGAGTTAGTTTATCGATGACGTCATGAACGTTAACGGAATTGAGTAAAGGTAACGGAAGTAACGGAAGTTAAGGAAATTGAAAACAATTTTTTTGGACATACGACATTGCATTTTTGCCCTATTTGTCCTGGGAAAAAAAAATCAAAAATGCATTATAAGTAATTATAATGAAAACATAAATTCATGGAGCACAAGCCTAGATTGGCTGATGTCGAACGGATGGACCCAGCGATGAAGCTAAAGAGGTATTGCAAACAACACGACAGTATAGACGAACACATGCAAACTTTTAATATCAGACTGCAAAAGAATTCCGTGGAAGGAATTTAGTCACGAATAAAATATAACAGCACAGACGAACACAGTGAACTAATAACAACGAGACAGTTTAAACAAGTATATTCGTCGTAGAGTCCACCTGTTCGACATCAGATGATTTAGGCTTGTGTTCTGTGAACTTAATATTTTCATTTTTATTTAATATTTTGCAATCCTGAAATTTTTCCCTGACGAACAGTGCAAAACTACAAAAACGTTTGTCCAAAAAAAAAGTGTATTAAATTGAAATCGCCCATTGCATGAATCATTTAAAGAACTTAATAAATAAAGGAACTTACGTATATTGATTTTGATAGAATATCTTCTAGTATTCAGGCACAAATCAGACAAGTGAGTTTTTTTTTGTCAAGTGGGAATTATTTACTGCTAGCCAGTGGGGTAAGCCCAGGCAATAACATACTCAGAGCGTGTCAAAAGTTTGGAGTGGGTCGCTCGATGGCATGTTTACATCATAGCATACTTGCATACTTGAGCACTTGCACATGAATACTTGCAAACTTGTAAAGTTACGTTCTTGAATAATATTATACCTGCTCATTCTCATACTTGGTCAACTCTTATACTTTGTCAACTCACATACTTGGTCAACTCACATACTTGGTCAACTCTCATACTTGGTCAACTCTCATACCAGCTCACTCTCATACTTGGTCAACTCTCATACTTGGTCAAGTCACATACTTGGTCAACTCACATACTTGGTCAACTCACATACTTGGTCAACTCTCATACTGGGTCAACTCTCCTACTGGGTCAACTCTCATACTGGGTCAACTCTCATACTGAGTCAACTCGCACACATGCACACATTCTTACCACTACAGAGGTAAATGCGGGATATTTTTGTTTAAAACATGATATAACTCCCATAATATGACAAATATCGCATCCGTTTGAACGTATTATAACTCGTAGGAGTAAAAGCAAAAACTCGCGTTAAAAATTATTTTTTCATACCACCGATCATAACTGCAAGGGGTGGAAAAAACAAGCCGAGAGTACAAAAGAATTCAAAACTACCTTATTAAGCACACTATCGAGTTTGTAAATCTAAAACTTTTGTCTGAAACAATTTAAAAAAAAAAAAAAAAAAACATTGCAGAAAAGGAATAAAAAACAGAGTATAGGATTAAAAAAATTATCATAATTTTAGTACCACGAATCTACCAAATCCGCTCTTATTTGTTGTAAAAACCCTTAAATATTATCTACAAATTTTTTATAAAGTAATTTTTATACGACCAACTATTATAGAAAGGGGTGGAAAAAAACGAGTTAATGGACAAAAAAAAATTCATAACTCCCTTAGTAGAGACACTATCGAATCCGTTAAGAATGGCTGTAAATCGTATTAATTTTGATCTGAAGGTGTTGTCAAAAACATCAAATTTAATTTAAAACACTATAATATACAATTATACATACATATATAATATCACGTTTAGCATTAATAAAAATAATTATACGTTAAATTTCGTTTCCGATTTTCATATTACAAGTGTATTTGCAACACGAGGACACTTGAATTTTTTCGTTACCGAGGTCAGATGTCACACATCGCTGGCGAGTGCTAAAAGACTAGCTCACATTTTTTTTAGTGTACGATCATTTTTTTTCCCCGCGATGATGCTGTGGACTCCGGTTACCAACAAACCTTCGTCGTTTTTGACGTGAATACGTCTTTAAAATTGCTTCTATAGTGGGTGGCAATTCAAAAAAACGAATGATAACAAAATCGGGGGGATACAGTTTGGCATTGCAGCTACATATCTATCCATCTCCATCCAAAATTTAATTACACCACTGGATAGCTAAAGGCAGGGCCGCTGAGAGAATTTGTGGGCCCCTGGGCAGCTATGGTAGTAGGCCCCCTTCCTTTTTTTTTGCATACCACTACTACGTACTACGTATACTATAAATATATATGGTATCGTAAAATTGCATCCTTCATTTGAACATACATAACGATTTCCTAGTTACGCAAAAAAAAAAGAGCATTTGCATGTATTATCTCAGTGCACTTTTACATTCTTAATCCCATAAAAATAGAAATAATAATTAATTTTGATGAATATATTGCTAAAAAAAATTCTGAAATGGTAATAAGAAATTGCATTATTATATGAGTGTCTAAAATACATAAGTATAATAATTTATTCTGAATATAAATATTATTAAAATAATTTAAAGTAATAATAAATTTTATTATTTCTAAAACATCAAACACATTGTACCACGTTCATTACATTGAAAAATTTGTAATACATATTAATAATTTATACAAATTAATTTAATACCCTTAGTTCGATGCAAAATCATAAATGATATGCATTTTAAATAACAATGATACATATTTTACATCCTACTAAAACACAACAATTCAAATGTCATATACTATATAAAATTGTCTAAATTTATTAACACGTCAAAATGTTTTACAACAGAACAGTCATTACTTCATATCGAATGACTACATTCAAAATAATCATACACTGTAGTATATTATTTAAAATTTTAAACATATAATGCATTTAAAAGGATTATGCTACTCAATAATATTGATTTACAAACAATTAAATAGTTCAGAAGTAATCACAAAAAATCTGTTTTCCGTGCCTTTTTCAAAGCAAAATCGTTAATTACATCGTCGTAGTTCAATGACCGAGCGAGATCAGACTCTAAGGCAAGCAAGGTGAGCCCACTAATCCTTTCCTGAGACATGGTTGAGCGATGTACATTTTTTATTTCCTTCATTTTGCTGAAGGACCTTTAGGCTTCGGCAACTGTCACGGGAATTGTGCAGAAAACTCGAACAGCGATACACAGGTTTGGAAATAAACTATCCAATTTTAATCTCCGTAGTGTGTTTAAAAGCTGGATTGGTTTCAACAGGTTTGGACCAATATTTGAAACATGAATTGATTTGAGATGTTTCATTTCATCATATATCTCCACGACACCCCCTCAAGCCAGGGCCGATCACCGCATTCTTTACTTCAGAAGGGCGAGTCTAAATGGCACTGACCCCAAATGGAGGGGTGTACGGGACCAAGCAAACCTATTGTGCTCGTACCTGGCGTTCCCATTTCTGCTACTACGCAAGTATTTTGGTGTGAACTGAATGTTACAAGTACTGCTCGGTTAGGTTATTGGTTATTGACTGTAGTTTTACGAACACACAAAACATATATAGTACAAGATGTTTTAATAGCAGGGGGAAAATGTTTATCCAGCCATTTATTTTCCACTTCCCAGCCGGGCGCTCGGGCCCCTAAGGCTACCGGGCCTCTGGGCATTTGCCCCTTTTGCCCCCCCCCCCTCTCGGCGGCCCTGGGCCTAAAGGATCAAAGAATTCGTTACGCTAAGTGAGGACTGTGACGCATCGCGCGCGGTGGAGGGGGGAAGCGCCGCCATTTTGAGGTAATTTTTCTGCGTTTCGAAGATTTCCATTTAGTATATCTTTTGACCCGAAGAAGCTACGACGTTAGTTCGAGTTTCAATCGTCAGCTCTCGTCAAAATATATCGATCGCATAAATAAAAAAAAATTAGTGTGAAATAGTTACAGTGAATAAAATATATGGTGTTAAAATTAAAAAATATATATATATAATATCACCTGTTACGTACACGTTATTCACGTACAACACACGGCCGTGTCCATGACACATACACACCACATTTGGACGGTGTTATGTAAAAATGGTTCAACCCACAAACATTTTCAACTGAGTTAATTGAGCTCAAAGTTGAACACACAATAACCGGTATTGTGGCATTGCGTTGAATGTTTGGTCGCAAGATGGCATAGTAGCAAGGAATGTCGGTTAAAATTTTTTTTTAGCTCAATTAAAAGTGTCATTTTACGTACACAATTATTTCTTTTTATAACTTTATAATCATAACTTTTTTTTCTTTTCTTGGTTAACTCATTTGTGCATAACACCATCCATTTTTTTTCTCGTGAGACGATTTGGCAGCACATCCGCTTTAACTGCCGCCACGCTGCCCCAACATGGACACGGGGAAGTTAAGAGCCACCCACAGTGTGTTCATCCGCCGTGGAAGAGCCGTTTCCATTCCCTTTCATCTGGAAGCTAACCCGCCGCGGGGCTAAAAATGGAGGCGCCGCCCGAATTGAATGCTCAATCGTCCAGGAGCGACGCCCTGAACAGCATGAAAGGCTTTCGAGCGAACTTGCATAGCCTCGAGGCAAAACAATGGTGTGAGCGTTGTATGGGATATATACACACACTAATATTATAAACGCGAAAGTTTGTAAGTATGGATGCATGGATGTTTGTTACTCTTTCACGTAAAAACTACTGAATAGATTTTAATGAAACTTTACAATAATATAGCTTATACATCAGAATAACACACAGGCTACAATTTATAAAGATATTGTGTGAATTGTCCAAAATATGACGATAAGTGTCAAGTATGTAGGAAAAAATCTACCATCTGCGAGCTATTCTGGCGTGCGCTGGCAAAACCGCTAGAGTTACACATATGTAATGTATGATGGAAATGTTTATCCCACAAATATTATAAATGTGAAAGTTTGGATGAATGGATGGATGTTTGTTACTCAATCACGCCAGAACGGCTGAACGGATCTGGATGAAATTTGGCCTACAGCGAGCTCATAACCTGGATTAACACATAGACCACATATTAATATGAAATTCCATCCTTAAGGGAGTGAAAAAGTGAAAATTTCATTTTATAACAGAAAAAATCATAGTTCATAGACATACAAATAGTGATTGAGTGTCATTTATCTATGTCTGCCACACGATCATACACATAGTAAGGTCTTGAAAATTCATATATTTCTCCTTGGTGAGACCAGCCCGCAGCGGCTAGCAAAATAAAGGTGCTAATAACAGTTTGGTTCTTAACTTCGTCAATAGATAGAGTTGCCTTGAATTTTAAACGCACCTTGGTTTGATGCGTTTGTCAGGTCTTTAATTTTCGTTTGTTTGTGCCGTATGCGTTCCTATACCATTTATCCGATTGCGATTAAATTTTGGTGAGTAGTTATGCGGATGCCCGTGAAGGTTTCTGAGACGGAAAAACTATTTTGCAATAGTTGGAGCACGAATCGTTTCAAAATAATGTGTTTATTTCATATTATATAGCGGCACTTCGTCTGTTTTTGTTGTCTAAGTGCGCACGCATGAGACAATTTATTTAAATATAAAAGAGAGACAGAAATAGAGTGATATATATACAGATTGAGATTGAGAGAGACAGAGAGATAAGTTGTGATAGAGCGAGGTATAGAGAATGAAATGGGTTAGATAAAGAGATATATAGGTGTATGGCGCTATATAGAGATATATAGAAGAGATAAAGATAGTGGGAGGTATATATGTATATATGTAGATATAAAGAGATGAATAGAGATGGAGAGATACATATATATATAGTTGTAAAATGAGATAAATATATATTTAGAGATATGGATGGATGATTTGTATATGTGTAACTACTTTAAACATATTAAAAAACAAAACTGAATGAGGCATTGCAATGCATGCTGAGCATTAGCTAGATAATGGAATCATTTCAATTTTAGTAATCTCTTATTTTT